>NC_056750.1:329129671-329432171 GCF_019279795.1 Protopterus annectens | reverse complement strand
ATTCTTGGAAAATATATGCACAGATGACCAAGTAACTGTTTTCAGCATTACCTGGGTGATGAACACCCCCCCAAGGAAAGATGTTGTTACTGCTGATGGTGCCATAGTAAAATGTGTTCTAACATGCCCTAGTGCTGTTTTTCTATGTATGGAGCAACATCATCATTTGCAGCAGGCTAGTCACTTGGAGATAGTCTGGTTATCGTAGACCTATTCTTCCTTACCCTTTGTAAAAGACACAAACAATCGGTCTGTTTTTCTTATTTCCTTGGTCTTTGCCAGATAAAATCTTACTTGTTTATATACAGCAATGGTACACAGAATCTTGTCACCCTTACTCTGTGTTATAGTGTAAAATACTGGGTATTGACTGCCTTTTTAAGACAGACTTTCACCACTATATTAGACTTAAAGGTTAGGTTAGTCCAGAGGATAACTCAATCATTGTGGAAGATGAGGAAAGACTGTTTGCACATAAAGGCCTGCAATTCAGAAATTCTTTTGGAAGAGATTATGGTTGCTAGAAATTCAGTTTTCCATATGAAGAATTTGAGAGGTGCTACAGCTCCTGGCTCAAATAGTACCAATTTACATTTTCAAGTACATAATTCAAGTCCCAGGGAGCACAGAGTTCCTTCTTGGATGGTCTTAAGTGCAAACCTACTTTAAGAAACTGTTTCGGCGATAGTATGGGGTGAAGGGGGATCCCAGGGCATGCTTGAAGAGATATAGGATGCATGTACTTTCATTGAAGTACAAGATAAACCTGATTTGGAAAAGTCTAACAGCAGGAGATGAAAGGTAGAGCTCTCCAGTGCACAGGGTTATATAGCTGACAAAGCAGTGATGTTCTGCAAACAAAACTGTAACAATGATTAATTCTGAACTGATGACTTATCTGGTTTGTTAACTGACTACACATATAAGAGCGGTGCATGCTCTACATGGCCAGTGTTTTATGACAAGCTTTACTATAAGAACTATCATTATTTCATTGTACTAACCCACCTTCTTATCGCACAAAGAAACTGGAGCTGCTGTGCAGCAAGACCTCGTGTTTTGCTACCAGGATAAATTCTCACTATTACCATTACTAGCATCATGAAGCTATAAGCAAGCTTAACTGGCTAGAATCATCTAACCATCTGAAGCCCTGCTAATTACCAGTAAGTCACAAGATATTATTCTAGCAAATGCCCAATATTATCAAATGTGTTGCCCTGATATATAACCTGAGGAGCACTTCCTTCCAGAACCACATCTTTAGGAGAAGCAAAACAAACTCCCATTTGAGAAGAAGATTCACACTATGATGTTTAAATATTAATAAAAATAAATAAATAAATAAATAAATAAACCTTTTCCTTACTTAAAGAACCTGCCTGCAAATGTGACTTCACACTGGCAGTCAAGTATTACCTAGTCAGAAGATCTGATAGCTGCTGTAGTGTTATTTGGCTTGACTACATTTTCAAAAGCCTTTCCCTGCTTCTCCATATATCGAGCTTTCCGCTGAAGTCCTACTTTTCTCTAAATTCTATCACGTTCCCAAATTCGTTAACATATCCCTTCAGTTTTATTCATCCATTTCCAGTGTTATCACCGTTCCTAACCCTTCTCTTGCCAATACTGGATTCCTAGAGTTCTGCAGTCCTATTCTCCCTCACCTTTGTTTTTTCACCTTATAATTTCCTATCACACTGCACACCCCCTTCATTCCTACTGATTTCCTTCAACTTTAGTTCATGAAATCACTGCAATAAAACTCAACACTGTCACAATAAAACAATATATTAAATAAAACAAAAAAACAATAAACTACAATTATGACCAAAACAGTTTTTATGGTAGTAATGATAGCTGGTTCACTGGGTCACCACTTAATGGCAGGCCAAACAGGTCAAGGAACACTGCTTAGGCCACTGCGGTCACAAGATGTAAAGGAGCGGAGCTTGGTAAATGAAGGACCAGATGCCAGATATTTCAAGCCAGGCCTTAAAAAATACTTGCAGCCCCATGCTGGCAGAGTGCTAAATTCAAAGGATAGTAGTAGGGTACACTTTACTCTTTTTTGTAAGATGGGACTGTGTTATGCAGGAATAAATGGACAACCACCAAGACTTTAAGATGTCATCAAATTACATTGGAAGCCAATGTGGTCTCCATGGCTTAGGAGTAATAAGCTGGTAACAATATGTACAAGTAAGTAACCATACTGCATAGAACTGCACATGTTGTAACCAATAGTTTCAATTGGTAAACCCAAAGGTAAAGGACACTGCAACAACTGAGGTGACAGGAAAGCAAAGCATGAATGACCATACAGAGATCTTCTGGAGGAATCAAGTGATTAGTTCTGCTGATGTTCTACAGATGAAAGCATAATCACAGCAGGGTCCCTAAATGTCAACTGATCATTAATGATAATGCTACAATTTTACATTTTAGACCAACTAACTGCCACCATGCATAAAATGAAGAAAGGCATATAGTAGAAGAATTTTTTAAAGATGCATGGACAGAAAGGATTATATTTTGGATGTGCTGAATTTCAACAAATTAATAAAAGGCCAGTGAAGGACAGCTTATACTTCATCCACAGAAGAACTGTCACTTCTCATATATTGCCATGGGAAGGAGAGGTAAAGTTGCATACCTTTGACTTAAGAATAATATGATACACCTCTCCAGTGTAGCAAGTCCCCAAGAAGTTACACAGGAAAAGGGAATGGTTGCAGTCCCAAAATGAATCCTTGGAGAATGTCATACTATAGTGAATAAGTACTGTAAGCTTTAATACCAGAAATTATCAACTGGGTACATCCTGACAAATAGAAGGCAAACCTCCAGGATAAGTGCCACAAAAAGAATGCCAATATTCAGTATGGAGAAAAAACAAGTAGGACACGGACAGAATAAAAACACTGATAAATTGATCTGTAATTATAAGCAGATCATGACCCTAATCAGGACAGCCTTAGTACTATAACTGCAGAAACTGGATGGAAAGGAGCATGAATGTGTACCCTCTTAGATGTGATGCAAACCGCACACAACTGACCTTCTCTAAAACTATGATGAAAAAATCACAAGTCTCAGATAAGATGACAATTATCATGATTATTGGAGTTGTAAGATATCTTTTTTGAGAACTGTATGACCAAGATCTACTTTGAAATGGATGGAAAACTCCAAACTGCAGAGAGGCCTCCAAAATCCTATAAAATCCTATAAAATACTGGACACAGAACATCTAGTTAAGCAGTAATTAACCATCAAGGACAAGGATCCATTTTACAAGTTGTGAAAGCACATAGTCAAAGTCACAGATTATGAGCCTATCATAATCAGGAACTTGAAATTCATTCCAAAAACAGAAAGAAAATATTAAACTCTCAATCAGGGATACACCAATAATGTTCAGAGAAGCAAATGCTGCTATAATAGTTGCAGTCTTGTCAATGAATATGTAAGGACAGTGCAAGTTTTATGACAAGGATGGATTGCAGAGCCTGTCCATGACCTTAACTAGCTTGTCTGGTCATTTTGCCATTGCTTAGATCTTCCTGATCAAAGAAACTGTCCTCTTCTTTACTTAACTTTTTTTTTTAACTCAAAGATCCTTTACAGCTACGATACAAGCCATAAAGTTAATCAAACGCAAAACGTGTGATGGAATGTATAAAGAGCAGCCTAATGACCAAACAACATGTTATTATATAATTTGTACAGAAAATAAATGCATCAACGAGTCATTGTACCAGTAAAATAAAAGTTATGCATTCATTAGCAGATATATATGAAAGAAAAGGCTATATATATTGGAGAGGGTAGTACAAACGTTACACATAACGGATGCATACTTCAAAAATGAATCTAGGGACTTTATCTGAAGCTTAGTTTTTCTGTATTCATCCCATTATTTTCTTGCCGTTTATTTTACTTCTCCTTGTGTGTGCTGACCTAGATGTATATTTTAATCCGTGTTTGCACAGTTTTGTTTTTTACTTACACAAAGTTCATATATTAACCTTTAAGCTCTTGTGGCTGATACCTGTTGTATCTAATCAATGAATTTAAGCACTGTTTCTATCATAGAAGAAGATAGGCATTATTTATTGTGATGGTTAATAAGCTGCATGGCACACATCTCCTATCAGATTGCTTAGCCCTACTGCCAGCTTGTTTAACTGGTATGTTTGTATTTTGCTTAATTAATAGCAATCAGGTAACTGGGTTCTGTGACACTAACCTAGAGTGGTGATAGCATTAGGTTTTCTTTAGAATATACTGATAAATGCCAATGAACAGAGCCACCCACTTTATTTTAGATCTGCTAGCACATTTGTGGAAGCACTGTGTTACCACCTAAAGATTATTCTCTATCATCCACAGCCAAATGGTCTGGTTCTGCCTGACCTTTTGTTTACATAAAGGGAGATGTTCCTGGAATCTTCAGGTTTTTCACCCTTTGAGCTACTGTATGGTCACAGGGTAAGGGGACCCCAGGATTTAATTCATGATGAGTAGGAAGGTGAGTATGATTCCTGCAATGAGTCTGTTGTGAAGTATCTCCTAAACCATAGGAGACTTATTGACTGCATGGGGATGGACAAGGAGTACCTAGTTCAGGCACAACAGACCTAGTATGACAAGACAGCCACACCCAGATAGTATTCTATAGGGCAACACATCATAGCACTTACTCCTGTGAGACGAAACAAGCTGCAGGTAGAATGAGATGGCCTTGTCACCATTGTAAAAATTTGAGTGATGTCAACAACATAACACAGCTGCCAGGCAGGAGGCAAAAGCATAAACTCTACCATGTTAGCATGATGGAACCCTATCACTACAGAGAAGCCCTGGTACCTGCAGTGAGATGCAGGATAAGCCAGAATGACATCTAGAAGTAGACCTCCATAGAGATGCTTGTTCTTACACCTCAGTGGATGGGGTGGCCCTCTCCCCACAGCTAACACCTAGAAATTTTCAGGAAATCTGAGTAGTATTGCAGGAATTTGGGGATATGCAAGGCCAGGGTATACCTGCCTGGTGAAGCACCATGTAGACACTGGATCCCAGCAACCTACTTACAGAGTGCCTGAAAGAGTTAAACAAACTCTGAAATGAGAACTGAAGGACATGTTGGAACTGAACATAATCCAAGAGTCAGTCTATGGAATTTAGCAGTGGTGCTGCTGCCAAAAAAGGATGGAATAACCTAGTTCTGTGTGGAGTACAGAAAACTGTACAGTTATGCAAAGTCAAAGGCTTACCCTATGCCCAGGACAGATGAAACACTGGAGCAGTTGGGTGGGGCTAAATATTTATTTTTTTATTTTATTCAGGAAAGTCCATTGGGCCAAAAAGAGCCCATTTTTAATGGAGCCCCGGGAAGAAAAGCTCCATTATACATATAAACAATTGTACAATTAACAAGCATATAAGTTATAACATAGCTTCAAGAAATATCAGTATGCAAAAAAGGTATGACATATAATAAACAGGAAAAAAGAAAAGTAACTTAGGTAAAACAAAAATTATAAAGTATCAACTCGTATCACAGCCTTTAAGGCAGTATCAACAATAACAAGTTTTTAAGATAAATATGAAACATTTGAGGTTTGTGGCTGCCTGACCTGTATTACAGTATTGAAGAGCAGCAAGATATGCTGGGTTAGTAGATTAAGGTTTTTAATAAGAATGAAATATTAGGGCAGCCGCGGTTGGTGCAGCAGTTAGTGTTGCCACCTCACAGCAAGAGGTTCCCCGGTTCGATCCTCGGCTTAAGTGCCTTCTGTGCGGAGTCTGCATGTTCTCCCTGTGGTAGCACAGGTTTCTTCCAGGTGCTCCAATTCCTCCCACATTCCAAATACATGCTGTAGGTGGATTGGACACTCTAAATTGTCCCTAGGCGTGAGTGTGTGCGTGTGCCTTCTGCGGAAGGTTGGGTGCCGGGCTGGCAACTTGACACCGTAAAACTCCACTGCCAATCATGAGCAGACAGGTGATCCGCTGTGGTGACCCCTAACCGGGAAAAGCCGAAAGAAGAAGAAGTAAGCAGGAAATATTAGGGAATGAATAACATAGGAAAGAAAGAGGAAGATAAGGGCAGTGAGGAGATACATATTGGAATGAGCTGAGAGGATAGAGAAGGACGGTAAGGGTAAGATAGAGGGGAGCCATGTGGGGTGAGAACAAGAGCATTCCCAGTGGGAAGAGAGATGGGACTGGAGGAAGGTCTTAAAAGGGGAGTGGTTGTTGGTGGAAGGGAATTCCAGAGCCCTGCTAGGGAGAAGGATAATAGAAATGTACCAGGAGTACGTGCGGCTTTGAACATGTCTAGCAGATTCTGATTGTTGGACCTGAGTAGTTGATCAGGCTGGTGCATTTTTAGAGTAGAGGCGAGGGAGGAAGCAGAGAGCAGGTCTAAAGATGAGGTTATGTGCATATGATAGTTGGATGTAGGAGAGATGATTAGACAGTTCTAGCTAGTTTAAGGTATGGAGGGCATCGAAATGGTGAGAGGAGAATTTGGAGCTAGTAGTAAACTTAGCAATTTTGTTATAGCAGTAAGATAATTTTGTCTTAAGTGAGGATTGAAGATTAGTAAGGACAGGGGCTCCATATAGGAGGGAGGGAATAAGGTAGGTGATAGCGAGGGTATGCTTGGTTGAGGGAGTAAGATAACGACTGTGGCGATAAAGCATACTTAGTTTTTCGTGAGTTTTTTTAATGTTCGTTTGTAGATAAATATCAAATTTTAATTGCTCATCAATAATAACTCCTAGTACCTTTGCATGGGGGACAATTCCCCTGAAGTGTTATTTTGGCTAGTTATGGGGAAAGTGTTCTTGTCAATTTTGGTACATTTGGAAGGGGTGAATAGCATGATTTTGATTTAGCTGCATTGAGAGATAGGTGATTATTGAGCATCCAGTACTCGGTAGAAGAGAAGGCTTTTTGAGTTAGTTCCATGAGTGTGGGGAGGGATTTGGCAGAGCAGATGACTGTGGAGTCATCTAAGTATTGGACAAGTTTAACATTAAGGATACACTGATGGAAGTCATTTCTAAACATATTAAATAGTAATGGGCCTAATACAGAACCTTGTGGAATACCAGTCAGAGTATTAAAGAAGAAGAAAGTGCAGTTTTTCCACCTGATGGCTTGTTACCTGTCAGAGAGGTAACTGGAAAACCAGTTAATAGTGGGGCTTGACAGATTGAGATGAGAGAGTTTGGACAAGAGATGACTGTGAGAAATGGTGTTAAAGGCCTTAGATAAGTCAAGAAGCAGAGTAGATACAAAATTACCAGAATCCCGTGGCTGGTTGACAGTTTCTAGAAAGTAAAGGAGAGCGGTGGTGGTGCTGTGCCCAGGTCTGAATCCATGTTGTGTGGGGGTGAGCAGCTGATTGTCTATGAGGTAGGGAATTTTAGAGATGGGGATAAAATAGCTATTGGTCGGATGTTAGATAGATCTGTGCTGTTGCCCCCTTTGTAAAGGGGAATAATAAAGGCTTTTTTCCAGAGTAGGGGTACGTACGATTCTTGAATTGAATGATTTATTAGGAATGAAATAGGGAAAGCGATGCCATTGGCAGCTGGGTCTATATTATATTCCCAAACTATTAGGTTTTCGAATACAACATAAGAGACACCTATTCAGCGAATGCACAAGTCAGCGAAAGCTCACAATGCAGAAAAACACATCACCGAATACTTTTACTTGGCCAACACCGTTCCACCCACTAACGAAAACAAAACACACTTCCCACTACACCGCTCGTTACATACTACCCACCCAAATAAAATAAATAAACCACATACATACACTAACCTAAACCCTACTTCTAAACCTAAACTAACCCTTACATACATTATTTTCTATGCACTTACCTTAACCCGCACCCTAACCCTAAGGTCCGTAACTATCACGCACTTACCTTAATAAGCTATACCCAAACAAAACAAATAATCCGCACACATATACTTAACCAAACCCTACTTCTAACCCTTACATACATTACTATCTATGCACTTACCTTAACCCACACCCTAACCCTAAGGTCCATAACTATCGCACACTTACCTTACGGAGCTACACTGCAGAAGGACCGACTATGCTGAATCGGGATTTCAAATTTCATGGTTTCCAGCATTCGATGTACTCGCGGTTCGCTCATTAGGTGTCAATCAAGCCGTATTCGACAACCTAAGCATTCGCAAATATAATATAGACCCTTGGCAGCTAGTTTATGAAAATTAGATGGAAGGTCATCTGGGGCATTTGAACTTGGTTTGAGTTTTTGTAGGAGTTTTTTTATGGTGGAGCTAGGAATAGGTTTAATAGTAAAAGGAGGGAGCTGAGTAGTAAAATGGGGGAGTTGAGTGGTTTCGGTGCTAGAGAAGGTTAAATTAGGAGTGGTGGATGGGGCTGAAGTTGGAGCTTTATATGGAAAGGATGAGGTGTGTTTGGCTACTGGGTTGATGAAGAAGGAGTTGAATTGATTAGCCAAGGAGTGATCAGGGGAGTTTGGGTCAGGGTAGGGGTTGGCTTTTTTACCCGGGTAGAGGAGGGAAAAGATACTGTTCTAGAAATTCTTAGGATAAGTTTTGTGGTTGTTTTGCAGTATGGAGTAGTAGGATTTGCGGGCAGCAGCAATTTGCTTTTTTGACTTTGTTACGAAGTTGCTTATATTCAGTCATGGAGGTGGGAGTTTTGTATTTCTGGTTTTGTCTTCATGATTTGTCTCAGAGATGCATGAGAGTTATAGTTTCCTTGGTTATCCAAGGGACAGTGTTACATTTAACTATTTTAGTTCTATATGAGGCAAAGCTGTTTAGTGGGTTGGTAAATGTAGTATTAAAGTAGGTAACAGCATTGTCGAGGGGTAGGGTTTTAAGGGGGTTCCAGTTAGTGTGTTTCAGTGAGTCAGAGAAAATTTGAGGGTTGAATATTTTAAGTGATCAAGTAGAGATGTAGTTGTGACACAGATGAAGTGGGGAGGGTGAGCGATGAGCAAAAGCTGGGAAAATGGTCCTGAGAGAGTCGGGTAAAGTAACACTATCAGAGATAAAGTCAGGATGAGAAACTAGTATCCAGTCCAGAATGCTACCGTAGTTGTCTTGAGAGGGTCTAGTAGGTGAGTTAATTAATTGGGTGAAATTATATAGGTTAATATTTTTGGAGGTTGTGGGAGATTGTATAGTAGTCCAGTTAATACTGATGTCACCTAGGATTATAGTATCATTGTGAAGGTTAGATGAGAACCAGGATAGTATAACCTCTAGAATAGGAATGTTGTCGCCTAGTGGAATATATAGGGCTGCTAGGCATATGTTTTTGTGATTATTAATCTTTAGGAAGGCTAGAGTTAGCTTAGCAGTAGTGAATTGGGATATAGGCTTGGTATAAGGTGTCACAGATAGAGAGCAAGAAAAGAGAAGAGCTACCCCGCCACATTTCTTATGGGTTCTGTCATTTCTTATGATAGTATAGTTGTAAGGAGTGATTTCAGAGTTTTTTATATGGGATTTTAACCAAGTTTCAGAGATGTAGAGAACATCAGGGTGATTGTGGAGGAGCCAGGAATGGAAGTTGTGTATCCTGTTGCATAAGCTTTGAGCATTTAATGTAGCAAAGAGGAGAAATTTGTGGGATGAAGAAGGAGATGGTGAGGGTGAGTTAATAATGTGTCTAGGTATGGGTCCAGGGTTGAGATGTATGTCACCAGAAAGAAGGGTAGAGATAAATTGAAGAAGGTGGGAGAAAAGGTGTTTGGAGTGCTTAATATAAGAGTTAGGGATGTGGAGGTAAGTAGGGTTTGGATAGTGAGGAATGGAGACAGAGTTTCTGTTGACAGGAATACATTTTCAGATAAAAAGAAGAGTGTCACAGTTACAGAGATGGGGAGAAATATAGATAGTAAGGACTACTCTTTGTTGGGTGTATACAGTGGTTGCATGAAAGTAGGGGGAGTGAGATATATTAGGGAGTCTGGTGAGATAGTGAAAGCAAGAGCGGAACAGGAAGTACTATTAAGGGTAGAGTTAGTGCATGATAGTTTATGGATGTCTAGTAATAGTGGAAAGAGTGGAATAGGGACAGGCTATTGACTGGATTGGTTTGTGTTGCTAGTTAGTAGGAGTCCAGTGGTAAGGGGAATGACAGATGGGAAATGGAGAGGGGAGGTTAATGATATGGGGTGGGTAGGGGAGGGGAAGTTAAGTCAGTGGGTGAAGACAGTAGTGATTGAGTGAAAGTGGAGTGGGAGTGGTAATAGGGTATAAGTGTAGATGCACTAGGGGCAGGTGGGAATTGGGGGCAGGGTAAGGGACCGGAGTGAGCATGGAGGGTGAACGGAGTAGGTAGAGATGAGGAGGAGGAGATGGGGGTGCCCAAGAAACCAATCAGTGACACAGGCACTATGACTGAATTTTGAGCTGATGATGAGAACAGAGGTAAGTGCAAATATGGTGTTATGCTGTATCCCATAGCTCTGGGACTATTTGGACCAAACTGAAATGGATAAACGTACTTAGAAAGGCAAACAGAGAATGCTTGGGCTGCTAAGTAAGCAGAATTATTAATATGGAGGGTGGGGAAAATCTACTGTTGGAAATACTGAAAAGAGAGCGAAACGTGTGGAAAGAGGGTATATAGTGAGAGCAATAAACACTTTAAATAAACGGGCAAGGGGGGAAGCATAACCGAGTTGGAGATTTGGAAAGAAGACCGCACTAAGACTGCTGCTATGTGAATGCTGCAGACTGACTTGACCAAGAGTTACTGACAGGTATCCTTTACACCTGCAGCCAGAGAGAGGCCAGCATTTGTGACCCCATTTGACTTGTATGCATTTATAAAATTGCCCTTTGGTAAGAAAAATGCACCAGCAACTTTATGGAGGCTGGTAAATTGCATCTGAGCAAGAGGGAGAGATTATACCCTTGCTTATCTGGATTACTTACATACATACATACATACATACATACATACATGTACAGACTGTGTAACTGTGACAATAAAGGCAACCCTGGAACATATAACAATTGTTGAAGTGTATAGACCACCAAAGTCAAGTGCTGATGAAATAGAAGAATTCATGCATTTCTTGCATGAAACACAACAGGGAAGAATAATATTAGGTGGGGACTTACATTTACTAGAAAAATATTGGAATGATATTAATTCAACAACATTAGTAAGGAAATTATTCACAATGTGTGTTCAGGAACAACATCATTTCCTAAATCTGTTCTACTTGCTCTTTGCCTAATATTATTTATTTCACCAGTCCAATCATTACTATATATAACAACAGTTCTCCAAGCTGTGCTAAGTGAACAAGTGCAATCATCAGTAAGTCTTGATTTACTTCTAATAATGGTAAGGAAATCATCCATCTTTTTACATGAGGAACACAGATCGGCAGTGTTATCAGGTATTACCTTTAAACATAAATAGCATTTATTACAATGTATAAAATATTTGTGCTTTAGCAAATCATTAATGGCATACTCATTTAAGGAATCCATATTCAGCTTCAAACCAATAAAAACTATCAATGAAAAGAATAATCAAAATCAGTAACCACAAAATTCAAAGATAACTTAAAACAAATGCTGTAAGAAAAATCACACAAGCAATATACAACTAAATACTAAAGTAAGTACAGTAAAGTTGTTGTTCTGACCATACAAGTTCTGAAAGTCAGACAAAAGCTTTAATTCATTTACTTTGTGCTCACTATTGCTTGCAGTCACACTTCTTTTTAACAGTAAAGATCAATAAATCACAACCTGAGATAGAATTGTTTAGATAAGCTCTGCATTGTCCTTTCTGTTGTCTGTGTGAATTTATAGCTGACTAGGACCCTTGGGATGGCTACAGTTTACCTGTCTAAAACATATCCCTTTCTAACAACCAACAGCAAAAATTAAAGGTAAAACAACAAAATATAAATCAAAGTCAGTCTTCTTGTCTACACAAGCTATCCCTTCCTTCCTACAAACAGTGGTAAAAATAAAATAAACATTTAAATAAAACTTCTCTTACCAGTCATCTCCACAGTAAATCACAAACCAAGATAGGATTGGTTAGATAAGCTCTGGATTCTTGCCATCTATAGCTATTCCTAAGTGTAAAATGTGCAACATGTCAGGGAACTGCTGGGAAGACTGCAAAGGGAAGAGTTAACTATCAGGGCTAACAAGTGTCAGGGGGGGTATGGCAAAGGTAACTTATGCACTTCATATACTACCTTTATTTTCTTGGGGCCAGGTTGTACACTGTGAGCTAGTTATTGAAACGTACTTGTGTGCACTTTCTTGCTGTTACTTCAGCCTTGGTTGGCACTGGTAGGGTTCAAATCCTATCAGAGCCAGCCATCCTGACATCACAGTGAGCGTCATCCTGACATTTGTATGTTACAATGTGTGGCCATCTCTTCCATCATAAATTGTAAGAAAGTGAGAGGCAGCTTTTGATGTCTTAGTGTGTTATCAACTGTCCAGTATGTGTAAGTACTGAAGGAAAGGTGTTGACAAGTTTTACACTGAGGTATGTTTGCTGAACTACTACAGGTATTGAGAAACCTAGCTGATCTACTATTTTCAAGGATTGAGTATTGGACATTTCTTAGTTGCCCAAAATAATGGAGGCAAATTTGTTGCTACTAATACAAATATTATGGTCACCTGACCAGTTCCTAGAAAATTGAAACAAGGCTTTATAAATCATGCTGTTAATGTAGGATTTGAAAGATGCATTGGAGGCTAGTAAAATCATGTTTTAGCACACCAGGTGCAAACATGAAGAAGGATAACAGGCCCAGGTCTGAGCCTTATAAAATACCAGTTGAGTGATCCATTGCATGAGGAAATGTTTCCAAAGGAACTGTGACAAATCTGTCATGTAGCTAGGATGTGAATGATATGAATGAAAGTTTCATGAAACCAATTTGTGATAAAACTCTTGAGAGGCTGATCTGTGACTAACAGATGCAAAAACCCTATTAATGGCTGTGAATACTGCTCCTGGCAAATGTCCATCTTCCATGGCCTCACACATTTGATTTGTCACAGCACAGATAACTGCCATTGTGTTATGGACTGTCCTAAAGTCATACTGTTTTTTGTCACCCAGGTCATAGCTACTGAAATGCTCTATGACCTGGTAATAGAGTAATGGTTCAAGAGCATTTGCTAGATGAGGAAAATGCTGACGGGTCTAAGGTCTGAAGGTGCCTCAGTAGATGCAGTTTTTGGTATGGGTGTTATATTGCCATGCTTCTAGCTAGGAGGTAATATCCTTGCTGTTAGTAATAAATTAAATATGTGAGTATGTCTGTAAAAGGCTCTGCAATCAGACGATTGGTCAGGCTAATATATTTGTGGTGTAACTGGTGTGGGCCAGGGTTTTTGTTGTTCTAGAGTATATTTAGTCTGCTTTGATGTGAGCATTGTGAAACAGAATAAATGAATCACTTTAGAGTTACAATGGCTAGACTAGGATGGAGGAGAACTGCTTATGTGGGATTTTAAACAGAGGTGGAGGGAGATCATAATGAGATTCTTGAAAGCATTTAATGTGTTAGTATCCAGAGTAAATGAGGAAAGGAAGTGGGCAATGTCCAGAGACTGTCAAGGAAATGAGTGGTCTTCAGAATGAATTAGGTTAATACCATACAGCATTTTGTTTTATTTTTAATATATATGATTTTAGCAATTTTAGTTAGAACATGAGTATAATTTCTTAGATGCTAACAAATGGCTTTTTTGATTTCATTCAATGCCTCAGATTTTCAGCTTTGCCATGCTTGGGATCTTTGCTTAAACTTTTGCCTAATTTGTTTAAAAGGAACCTCATACCTTTGGGTTACTAATCTCAGTAGTTTAATGGTATACACATATTTCTGGATAGTTTTAAAAAGATTGTAAAATGTGGTTAATGCATAATGAGGTTGCTATCCAAGTATATGCAATCCCAGTTAATACCATGACATTCTATAGGAAGGCTATCATCTTCAGTTTCTGGAAATGACCAGATGTTTTGAATATAGGAAGTGATTTTACAGTTTGGAAGGGCCACCAGGAAAAATAAGCTGATGGTCACAGAGGTTATTAGGCTATCAGCCCAAGAACCATTTTAAGCCTAGCCACTCTTACTGCAAATTGACCAAAATAATGCTGACATATGACTACCCAAAGGAATTTTATGGCTAGGATATAGGCTTGTACACATCAAGCATTCACAATATACCCATCCCACTGGGATATAGGTACAAACCTAGGGGTAAATTTGCAATTTTCCATCCACTGGATCAAGTTACATTTGAAAAGGATTAGGTTTGAGCTTTGATTCTCATGAGGTGAAAGGTGTAAATCTTTGAGATAGATGTTGTCCATTTAACATGTCCTGTTTATGTCACAGATAAGTTTTATATCCTTAGAACAGATATTTCTGAGGGCATTTGTTTTGCAGATGTGTAGCATGTCCATCAGTGTGGGATCATAGGATACCTTGTGGGCTAAGCCTATAGTACGACAGAGAGGTCTGTAGGAGGCTGTGTCCAGTGATAGGGCTTTGAGATGGTCCATACAGGGACTTGTTGTTTACTCCCTGTTTTCCTTTTGTGAGAATCATCTGTGGTCTCTCAACCTCTTGCAATTGCCCGGTCAAGTACATGTTGAAGTGTGCACAGTAGTCGATTATTGGTCTAAGATGCATACAGAGGAATAATGATCTCCTTGGACCTGGATGCCATGCCCTTACTTAAACGTTTTGCAACACAGAATTATTTTCTTAACCACAGTTGATACGTGGTGGTCAAAGGTCAGTTTACAGTCAACATGCATTCACAGATCCCTACCATTCGGTCTACTTTTAGGGGTATATTATCAATGTGTTAATTTCCATGGATGACTGTCTTTGCACAGGGTACTATTATGCGTTTTTTCACATTAGGTTTTAGGCCATGGCTCTGGCACCAGTTGTTTGTATCAGACCCTCTTAAAAGAGTACCTGTGTCTTTTGGAGATTGGTGATTGGTGATC
This sequence comes from Protopterus annectens, assembly GCF_019279795.1. NCBI lineage: Eukaryota > Metazoa > Chordata > Ceratodontiformes > Protopteridae > Protopterus > Protopterus annectens. The sequence goes on along the minus strand of NC_056750.1, from coordinate 329,417,106 downwards.
ATGTCTAGATTGTAGTCATCTGCAGACTTGGTCAGCTAGAGGGACTTGATGTTTGCCTTGATTTCAGAGAAGTAGATGTCAAACAGGAGAGGCTCCAACACTGATTCCTCTGGGACTCCATGAGTGATTGGCCTCTTTGTGGAGGTGGAACCTCCTAGCCTAACTTTCAGTGTCCTATCATGAGCCAACTGGCTATCCATTGGTTGACATATGGGTTTATGCCTAGTTTTCTAACTTTATCTACAATGCCCAAGTGAGGTACTGTGTCAAATATCTTGGCCAAGTGGAGGGAAACTTTTAGATCACTACAGTTTCAGGGAAGATAGATTTAAGTATACTGTGTAAGGAAGCACATCTTAATTATGAACAGGCTTTGTGGGAAGGCTAATTACATGTTTCAGGTCATTGTATGAATGTATCCTAGTTAATCAAATTCTCCCACTCCCTAGACAATTAAAATTTAGGTCATTCAGCATGATCAGCTTTCTTCATTTGATTACTGCATGGACTTTTAAAATTATCTGCTTGAAGTACAAAAGGAAGAGGAGGGATATAAATTACTGCTATATAAAATTTCAGGGTTTTAGAAATTATTATTATTATGTAATCAACAAGTTGGGATTACTGACAATTCCACTGAACTAGAGTATCTAGAAAGTTGTTTTTTATATATTAGTAATAGAACACCTCCTCCAATGTGTAAACCTGGCATGTCTTCATAAAATGTGTAATACTTTACTTTGATGTATTCTGATACACAGAATTTATCTTCATGTTGTGTTTCTGTTTTAGCTAGAATATTGATTTTTATCTTAAAGATTCATGCTTCCATAGTTACCCATTTGTTTTTAATGCTATAGCAGATATACTGAGATTACTACCTTTGTATTTAAAAATTTCTGTATACTGGTATGAACAGTGAAATTCTACTAAGTAAAGTCTGGTTGGCTGAGGGGGTCTTTGGGGAAACTGTTGTTCTTGAACTATGATAATAAATGTTGTTCACGTAAGTTGTACTACAAAAGGTGGCTAGGGGGGCAGGGTAAAATTGAATATCAGCAGAACCGATCAGTATTATGACTACTAAATATGAGACTATTAGGCACCTTTTACAGAGTGTTGTTATTTTAGGCTTAAAAAGGAGGTGCACTAAAGGTGTTTTACACTCGACTCATCTAACAATATCACTGGAAGTCATCAGTGTCTGCCTGAACTTCTGGCATAAACAGTTGTAAATGGAAGTGGACACAGTAGAATGAGCAAAAGTGACTACATAAGAAATAAGGAGTGGCAGCTGGTGACTTCAAATTAAAGGGGGGCTGCAGAAGACAGCTGAATGGGTGGGGACAATGGGAAGGGGTGTGGCCAAGTAGAAAGGGGTGGAGCTATGCTCAAAACCACAATAACTGGAATTTTAAATACGCTGCCCTGGGTGCCAAACCGTCATTATGAGAGTCCAATCAAGACAATATGAAGTGTAGAAGAAAAAAATATTTCAATGCATTGGCTACATGACAACTTACTTAATATCTAGATGGAAACACACAGGTTGTGAGGCATGAAAAAATAAATTGCTTTTTAAATACATTACTGGAATGCCAGTCAAAATCAAGAATAAAAAAAAAAACAAGCAGCACCCAGTTCAAACCACTTCACCTTGCGCTGCAGTTCTAATTATAATTTATATTCAGCTTTATAAAATTACCAAGTAACATGCTGAAAGTAGCAATCTCTGTGATACCCCCACTTGTAAACATTTTTCTTATCCAAAAAAGACCTGCTGCCTGAGAACAACTATCTACCTGTTTAATGGAGAACACATGATCAATGTAAGAAATGAACAGCGAACAAGAAACAAGCTCAAGATAAATTGCTTAAAGGATTACTGCACAAGTTATGGACCACACATGATAGACTGGCATTCTGTTTATTTTACGGGTAAAGCCTGCAAAGATAACTGCAAGTCTCCAACAAATGTAATGAGCTTCTGAAAATACTGTAATCCTGTCCTTTATTACAAATACTGTCATATGCATTTCAATACCTAAGGCTTATACGTTATCTAGTTATGTAAATATTCTCTTCATGGCAACAATGAAAAGGCTTTAAATGTTGGTAATTCTTTAACAGTATGCATATTACTCAGGCAAAAAGTGTTGTTTGTAATATATTTAATAGGCGTTTTCACTCCTCACATAGAAGAGCTTCTTCAGACAAAAAGTAACAGCTGATAATTTTGATGTCACTTCCTTTTCAGCTAGTTGCTTACGGAACACTAGTATATTTTAATATATACAATAAATTACATAAATCTGCCTGTTCTCAACAGTGCCATCCCACAGTAACACAACCAAGTATTATCCTAAAATGATTTTTGATACAAGAAAAATATTAAAAGTCATCAAACTATTAATCACAAATACGCATGTACCCAAAACAAAAAAAGGGGTAATAAATGGTAAATACAACACATTAAGGAGAATATATCTAATACATGTATTATTAATACTAAAAGTATTTCGATGAAAGTAATTGGGTCTATCCCCTCACAAATTGGCGGTTCAATTTCTTAGATAGCTATTATATTTCAAAATTACAGAAATATTACAACACTCATTTAACCCAGGAGGGGAAAAAGCATTTAATAACAACTGCCATTCAAGTTCTTTTAATTCGAGGAGGAGAGACTGTGGGCCCCCCCTAATACCAACTTTAACCAAATCAATGCCCATAAAACAAAAACTGTGTCCGATATGGTCTAAAATATGTTTTGAAAGTGCGTTATCAGTTTTTTTGTTTTTTATAGCGTAATTGTGTTGGTAAACTCGGTTACGCATCTTTCGATCCGTTTTACCAACATAAAGTGCAGCACAACATCTCAGACACTTATTTGAGAAAATCAGATGGTCTGACACTAGGAATAACATCTCACATGAACAAAAGATCAGTTTGGAAAATCTTAGGAATGCCTCGATTAGGGTGATTAAACCCGATAAAGGTGGGGGTTTGGTCATCTTTGACAAAGAGGAGTATAACCTTAAGATGCTTAAAGTACTCAATACACCAGCGTATGAAATTTCATCTCTTAATGAGATGTCTGGTGAATATAAGCGAATTAAAGGGTATCTTAGGGATTTATTCATAGAAGGCAGGATAGATACGATTTTATAAACATCTCCTTCCCTAGAGTGCCAGTAATGTTTGGAATCCCCAAAATACATAAAAATTTGGTGGATCCTCTCTAGTGGATGGGAGATGTTGTATCTGTGCTAAGGTCGTTGATTACATATTAAGCAAATACCTTAAGTTGTTACCCCAGATCTGTAAAGACTCATGGTCTTTTTTAAGGTCTATTAATAACATTCCTTTTGACCCTTCAAATAATTTCTTAACTATAGATGTAGTTGAGTTATATACTTGCATACCACACTGTGAGGCTATTGAATGGGTTGAATTGATGTTATTAGATCTAGATGCCCCTAAAGATGAAATTGACGTTGTTACCATCTTATTAAACATCATTCTAACGTCAAACTTTTCATTTTTAATAATAATTACTACCTTCAAAAGGCATTGCCATGGGCTCTCCATGTGGGGAAGCGTATCCAATTTAGTGGTTGCTTACTGGGAAAAGACATTTTTGTTTAAAGACAACCTGTTTAAAGAGATAAACAAATTTTACACGCTTTTTAGATGACGTCTTTATTCTCATACAAGGAGATGAAGAATGTGTTTCTAATTTAATCGAAAATGAATAGTTCTTGCCCTTCCTTTCATTCACCCATCATTACTCTGTCTCTGAGATTGATTATTTAGACGTGAAGCTCATTAAAGACCTTGACAATGTTACTTTATTTTTAGAAAGCACACATATTGTAACGCTTTCCTCCATTACTCTAGTAACCACCCATGGAAACTGAAAAAATCCATTGTCAAGGGTCAATTAGTTAGAGCTAATGTGTAACACAGACACAGCCTTTGAAGTAGAGTGTTCTAATCTCAAAGAAATGTTTTTGAGTAGGGCTATCCCTGTGAACTCCTAGACAGTTTAATCAATGAGGTATCACTTAAAAGGTTGTCAGGGTTTTATAAACCACTACTCCTACATACTAAATTAAGTGACCCCTTGAATATTGAAAACCAGGGAATGGCAACACCCAGTGTCGAACTTAATTTACTTATAAATGACAATTGTAACAACGACTTGGTCATTGTCAGTACAACTCAAGATTTTAAGACCAGCCTTATCCTCACACATAACAAACATATTGACAACATGTGTTCAATTATCAAGAAAAACTGGCACTTTATTGTAAATAGTGCCCATCTTTTGGATGTTTTGGGGTTATTCCCCCATTTTGTGTTTAGGAGAGGTAAAAACTTAAAAGAGTTATTACAGACAAGTGATTCTACTAATTTTCCAGCGAGACAAACTGGTTGTTTTGCATGCGGTTTTTGTAACTGGTGTAAGTTACTAAAAACAGGGAACTCCTTTGTTGTCAGAGACGAGAAATATTATATTAAACACAAGATTGGGTGTGAAACCAAGTCTATTGTTTACATAGCACAATGTAATTGTTGTGCTGCATTTTATGTTGGTAAAACGGATCGAAGATGAACCGAAGTTTACCAACACAATTACGCTATAAAAAACAAAAAAACTGATAACGCACTTTCAAAACATATTTTAGACCATATCGGACACAGTTTTTGTTTTATGGGCATTGATTTGGTTAAAGTTGGTATTGGGGGGGCCCACAGTCTCTCCTCCTCGAATTAAAAGAACTTGAATGGCAGTTGTTATTAAATGCTTTCCTCCTGGGTTAAATGAGTGTTGTAATATTTCTGTAATTTTGAAATATAATAGCTATCTAAGAAATTGAACAATTTGTGAGGGCAAAGACCCAATTACTTTCATCGAAATACTTTTAGTATTAATAATACATGTATTAGATATATTCTCCTTAATGTGTTGTATTTACCATTTATTACCCTTTTTTGTTTTGGGTACATGTATTTGTGATTAATAGTTTGATGACTTTTAATATTTTTCTTGTATCAAAAATCATTTTAGGATAATACTTGGTTGTGTTACTGTGGGATGGCACTGTTGAGAACAGGCAGATTTATGTAATTTATTGTATATATTAAAATATACTAGTGTTCGTAAGCAACTAGCTGAAAAGGAAGTGACATCAAAATTATCAGCTGTTACTTTTTAAGCTTAGCGCTTTTTACCTTTGTCTGAAGAAGCTCTTCTATGTGAGGAAAACGCCACTTCTTTTTTTTTGCTGCTACTTTTGTTTTTTGCCTGAGTTCGCTTTGTTATCATTTGTTGTTTTGTTCGGTGCCTTCAACAGTATGCATATTGCATCTTACAATCTCCAACAAGCTTACCTGATGGTCATTAAAGCATTGCTACTTTAATACAGAGCAACAGGGCACTGCAACAACATGCATTTTCTGAATAATAAGAAGCATAAATCAACAGTATAAAAATATGACAGAAAACCAGAACATTCTGCAAAATCAAGGACAGATGAAAAGACACGGTCATACTTGTGGTCTACCTTGGATGGGGGAAAACTCTGCACACTTACACTGCATAACTGCTCCTTGCCTTGCTTGGACACATCCAGAGCCACTTCAATGGGGAGTGGAGTGCTACAAGTAGGTCACAGTTTGAATTGTCTCTGGCTGACGGTGATGGCTCTGACACTCATACCTCTCAAACTCAGAGCAAGAAATGTGGACAAAGCCATACATAGAAGTAGGACACAGGCCCATAAATAAAGACAATTTTTAAATATTGCTCTTAAAAACTTAGAAAGATAATAGAATAGTAGTAGGTCTTGCATTAGTATGAATTTTTAAAGGGTATGAATTCTGAAACTCAAATGTCTGCCATTATTTTCTAACTTCAATCTTTAATGATTTGCTACTAATTTGCCAGAAAACCACAATTTTATGAAAAACAGACCAAATATGTCATGCAAAAATATAAAATTGCCACACAATACAGCTGGGAACCTGTCAAAGAAGGGTCACCTTTTTAAAATTAGTACTGTTAACTTGAGCAGTTGACAAAATAAGAGCATCTACATGCATTTCTGAAATAAAAGTAATCTATAACTCTGATCATTACAGTTATTTATAATTGTAAACTCTCCACGTTTTCTTCCAAAATTGCCATTTTGCAGAGGGATTATTAGGGGGAGAGCAACATTTTGAGCCAAAATTGGAGACAGTTGAGAGGTTTGGATATTTCTAATTCTATAAAGCGATTTATTTGCACATACCTCTTAACCTCTTAATGCAGGAAATCTGGATAAGGCCAAATATATTGGGGGAACATGCAAACTAAAAAGACAGCTGATAGAAAAACAAGTCTTGCTTTAGCATGCATTTTTCTGAAGGTTATGATGTCTGAAACTCAATGTCTGTCATTATTTAGTGACTTCATTCCTAAATGATTTGGCAGAAAACCACAAATTTTATGAGGAACAAACCAAAAATAAGAAGCAAAAATCTATTCATTTTGCAAAATTCTGGACAGTTGAGAGGTATAGTTCAGCCGGGGCTGTCTGAGTTTGCTGCCCTTCCCCCCTCACAAAATCATGGTCGAATGGAGCGTCCCCCCTGCAGCCATTCCAATGTTCCATTCCTTGGTTATTTCGCCCCATTTGCCATAAATACTGTAATGTGCATACTGCTTTACTTCTGCGATGATATGGATTTCATGTGAAAGTTTTATTTTATATTTTACAGCATAAACCCTAACAGATATCTACTAAACAAAGCAATGCAGTCTCACAATGAAAATAGACTTAGCATTAAAACTTCTCTGCCCTTGAAACTCACATTCATTGAAACAGCATTGAAACCCACATTCAAAGAAAATACATTTTGCCAGTGGCAGATAAAGATTAATTTTGGGCTGTTTTCAAATCATAGGCCCTTTGAACACGAAACATACACATGCTCTTTGATACACCTTCCTGACTGTAATAAATTATATTCTTTGTACAATACAGTACAGTTGTTAGAGGGCATTTTACACTTATTGTTTTGAACATTTTTCCAGTAAACAATGAAACAAAATGCATGCACCAATAATGACAAAACTTCCCAATTCAGAACATTTCCATCATAAAAGTCTACTCAAACTTTTACAGTCCACCAGTATCAGTAAATATGCATGATCTCTGAAGAAGTAAGAGACATCTAAATAATTCCACATTAAAGAAATCTGTTAACTAATGAAGAGGCTACTGCTAGCAAACAACTTTATATGTCATTGTTTCATCTACAAATAAAGTGCATGTTGCCCTTGAGGAATAAATTGCCTATGTTGCATTAAAAAAATGATAATGCTAGTAATATCACAATAGGGAATGGATGGCAAACTGATAACAGGTTCATAGTTACTAGGTATCTTCGCCAAAGAGGACTGCAGCATCCATCCCCTTTACAACAGAGTACAGTATCAGCAATGGATCTACCTACTGTGGGGTTAGAACCCACAGCCTTCTGCATCAAAAGCAAGTATACTACCTGTTGTGCTATTTACAATGTAAGCAGACTCGGTGTAAGCAGCACTAAACTTTTGCTCCCCTGCAGCTCTCAGCTCCTTGTAAAATCTGCTTGACACTCAACTGTATCTCTGAACTTTGCAGCACAAGAAATCTGGAAAAAGACAAAATTTATTTGGGGGGGGGGGACAAAAGCCCAAAAACCAGGGACACATTTTAAACATTGCTTGTATAATGTTGGAAAGTTGCTAGAATAAAATGCTGTGTTACCCCCATACATTTCACTGCCAAGTATTGAACCCAGGACCCTGTGCAAAACAGCCAGAGCAACATACCACTATGCCAAATCATCTATTTTTATGAAAGAAAAGAAGACAGAAATTTAAATGGCTACCATTTAGTGAATTCAGTTCTCACCATAGTGGTCAACATCTTAGCAGAAAACACCTGAACAAAGCCAATAATGGGGGAATACAGCCCCCAAACATATTCAGTGAGTTCAGTTATCACCATAGCTCTCAACCTTGGCATAAAAAACCTGGACGAAGCCAATAATGGGGGAATACAGTCCAAAAAATAGGGACAAATACCCACTGAGGACACCAGAGCAAACCCACACAAACACAGGGAGGACATGAAGACTCCACACAGAAGGCACCCCAGCCAAGAATCAAACCAGACAACCCATAGCTGTCAGGCAACACTGCTACCACTGCACAACTGGCTGTGTTAAGTAAAGTAACAAAAATACATAAAACACAGATTTTATGAGGAACAGAACAAATATGAGGCAAAAATCTGCAAATGTTTTACAAATGGTGGTGGGTAGGGAATTCAGGCTCTTGTCACTTGGGCCCAAGGTACAGGGTTCAAGCCTTATTCTCTACCCACCACCATGAAGCAACTGGGGCATTACACACAGACACACTGAGACACACACACACACACACACACACACACACACACACACACACACACACACACACACACACACACACACACACACACACAGACACACACAAGTCTCTGTACTCAGCTATGTCCTCTGCAGCGATCACCTGCCTTAGACCAGTTACTCCATAGCAGTCCTGCAGCCTGATCAGTCCTCCATAATGGCCCGTGCATGATGTTGGGTCTTCCGTGAGATGTGAGGAGGCTGGAGCCACCTGCTGTTGGTCCAGCCTGCGGGTGATGCAGTCCGGTGACCTTCCAGTTTGTGCGGTTATCACTACACAGACCTCTGGGCTGGAAGGGTGGAGTTTCCTGCCTTCCCTATCTTGACTGCCTAACAGAGCAGTCTGGAGCTTGGAATGCCTGAGCATGTGTGCTTGGAGTTCTGATCTGCCTAACACAGCAGTCAGGAACTAAGCACACATGCGCGGAGTCCGAGAATTTTTATTTTAATATGTTCTACGGTGGGAGGAATGGGGAATTTATTTAATCCATTTTTACCGGTGGGGGACCCATTTTACAGGTGGAGGGGTTGCAGTCCCGCAGTCCTGTAGCACGAGCCACCCCTGGAAATAAGTATATTTCATATAAGGACTCTCTCAACTACTACTAGAAAATATTAAAAAAAAGTTTACAAACAACCTCAAGGCCAGAAGCAATAGAACAGAAAAATACTAAGTATGGATTTCTTAAACCCCATCAAAGACCTAACATAAGCATTTCTAGAATTATCAAATGCAAACTTCAGCCAACCATATCCATACAAGTCCCAAACTATCCAAAAAATCCTATACTTCTTATTTTAGTTGTCAGCATTTTGCTTCAGAATATAATCACTGAACAAATTAAAAACAGCACAAATATCATTGACATACATAAGTCAGTTATATACTCACAACTGCACTCAAGAGTTCTCAAAATGGCATCAAATCAAAAAGCTAAATCCCTCAGAAATATATACAATCTATCCTCCAGAATCATCACACACAGCTGAAAACATGCTATCATAGTACCCATTCCTAAACCCAATAACCTCAAAGATGCATCAAAATACCATTCTACTGCTATATTGTGCTGCCTTGTCAAAATTCCTGACATAGGCCAACTTATAACCTATAACTCAAAAAGATTTATTCTCCAAATAGCAATATGGTTTCAGAAATTAGTGTAATGTATAATATGTCAATATTTACAGAAAACAAAGACATCTTCGTGGCAATGCAAAGCATAAACTTGTTGGATTCCTTTTTAAAGTGTGCCATTGTACCTGTAAACTACTTCCCACCAATTAAAATTTTAAACAACTTTGGCACAGGGAACTCTGAAATGGCTCTTTTCTTCCCTGCATAAAAAAACTATTACAATACAATACACTAATACTTACTCAGATAATGGAACACTGAATGCAAAAGTGCATCAGTGGTCTATCCAAGGCCATCTAGTGGTCTCTATTTTTTTTTATTAAAACCTTAATTGTTTGACTTACCCACTATAAACTTCACAATGTATGCAGCTGTATTATTCTCATGTCTGGCACCTCTTTACCTTAGCTATAACAATATTTACAAAAATTAGTTCAGTGAACTATTCAACTGGATACTAAGGATTGACCTGTCATTAACTATACTAAAAGTGCCATTACACTATTTTGTAACCCACATATGGTTAAAACAAGCCAATTCAGAAAATATTAGACCCTCAAAATAATACAGTTTCAATGGTAAACGGCAAAAATACCTTGTTAACCTATCGGATCTACATCTTCCATTCACTTCACATATTGACCACATAACTCATCAAGTCCTAGCACAACTCAACCTGACTTAAAAATGTTCAAATCTACTAAACCAAGAGGCCAGAAGAGCTACTGCAATTTCAATGCTACCACCTAGGAAAGAATATGGCTTGCCAACTTATACTGTAAATTCAGTGCATAACACATGCACGTATACACACACACACACAAACACACACACACAAAAATATATATTACTGGCACAAATGCATATACAGATAGTATAGGAAAGATTTAATATGGCCTGCTAATTTATAACTTTAGCTAACCCTAGAGAGCACCATTACTGTTCAATGCAGAAAGCAAACTGGGTAGCAATGAGTGCAACACATTTACTGAACACAATACTCAAGCTGATAAACCATTCTTTTCTCCTCTACTAGCCTCTAAAGTAAGACAAAGGGACACCACTCACTCTCTGCTCAAACACAGGTGACTGTATACTTCTAAGACCTGCATTGACCAAAACAGTAAGTGGAAAGACCGTTTCCAAATGTACTCCTGCATGTGGAATTCACAACTTCAAGAAATTAGAAAAAAAAACAGAGAATTTCAGAAATTCAAGAAGAAACTAGCACAGCATCTAAATGCTGCATACAGGTGTATGTGTTTTGATAAAGATTAACAAACATAAAGGAGAAGGCAAACAAAAACACAATGTACCTGACCTCCACTGAACTACTGACTTGTTCTCCAAATCCTAGAGTGAGCTTGTGGACAGCCACTGTGACCAGAGGAGCTTTCAAGGCAAACAGGGAAACAGAAGTAGGTTGTCAGATCTTTGTCTGTATCAACATGCTCAACTCCTACCTATAGGCAATTCAGAGTCCTTTAACCACCTTACAGCATGCATTTGGAATCTGGGAAGAAACTGGAGCACCTGGAGAAAACTCTTGAGAACACAGGTAGACAAATTATTCTCCTGTCAAAGTCACATTATCCTTATCGGACTACTTTCATGCAATAGCTTGAAATTTCATCATAATATCCTGGAATATACAGTACTGTATATGACATATACTGAAGTCAGTCCATTGTTACTGCCATCTGGGTCACAGTTGAATAGTGTCTGTAGGCCAGTGCACCTACTAAGTTAGTAAATAAATAAAAGTATGTGTGTATGGACCCTGGAATTTCATGTCTTTCTCCAGTTAGTGACTCCCTTATGTGGTAACATTCTATTTTTACTTCACATATATTTTCAGTTATTCCTGTCATTAATTCCAACTGCATATATAAAATTACACACACACGTATATATATATATATATATATATATATATATATATATATATATATATATATATATATAGGTGATTGACAGGGAAAAGTTTAAATGCTTAAAGGGAAAGTATGTAAACTAAAATGTATAGCATGGACAATTTCATCTCATTATCTGCATAGCGCCTGTTGCCCTTATCACAGAGAATCTAAAACGATTATGCAAAGTTTTACTTGTGCAACCTTTTATAAAAGGCTTGGATGGGGCAGGTAAGTGCTACTATATGTTAAATGATATTTCAACTTCATTCTCCTATGTTGCTATATCCCTAACTTAAAATTGATAAAAAAAAGTTCTAATAAGAGTTTGACATCTGATTAAATATGCACAGAATTAACAGCTTTGTCAAAGACATGGCATTTGAAAAGATCAATCACTTTGCATGAGATATGAAGGTCTGCATTATCAACCACTTCAACTTGTGCCTTATGATTAGGAGCTGATGGTAATAAAAGAACTAGAAAGAATATTGAAGTTTTACCCAACAGCAAAGCGATAAGCATTGACAGCATTCCTGCTGAAGTGTTACAGCACTTTGAAGCAGCTATTAAAATATATACAAGGCTCTGCCTGGAACTTTGGAAGATGACATCATGACTGCCTAACAGAAAAAGACCTACGTTTATGCCAGTCTTGAAGAAAAATTATCTAACTGCTTCTGGTAATTATTATATAATCACTATGGTCTCACATGGCAGCAAGATTCTTCTCAAGATTAATCAGTGGAGTTTATAACTATGCTTGGCACACGGACCCCCAGAAATAGTGAGGAAAGATAGACACAACTGTGGATGGGATTCCTGAAAAAATGAAATAATACCAAAAGGCTATCTGCACATGGTTTACTGATTATAGCAAGGATGCTGACTGCATAAATCACAAAACCCTCTGGGCATACCTCTCAACTTCTTTTTGCAAGAAATCTGGGCAAAGCCAAAAAATAATAGGGAGACAATGGCCCAAAAATAAGGACAATTTTTAACTACCGCTCTTATTAAATTAGAAAGTTGATAAAATAGGTTTTGCATTAGGCCTTTTTCTGAAAGGCCTGAAGTCTGAAACTCAAATGTCTGCCATTATTTAGTGAATTCAGTCCTCAAGGATGTGCTAGAAGAGCATAATTTTTATGAAGAGCAGACCAAAAATAAGAGATAAAAATCTGGACATTATGTGAAAATCTGGATAGGCAAGTTATGCTTCTGGGCCACATCGAGAAGCATGGACATATGGAATAACTTTCATGCACAGACTTTTCATCAACAGAACAGTCCAGACAGAATGAAGAAAAGCAAAATACTTTCAAATGTTTAACAGTTTAAGGTGAGGTTTGTATACTTTTCCCATACCTGTTTAATTTTTTTGCAGAACAAATAACTGGAGAAGCAAGACTGCATGATGAAAATTGAAGTGTTGGAGGAAGAATTGTCAACAACCTTATCTAAGCTGACAATACTGCAATACTGGCTAAATGAAGGCAATCTGAAATATCTGCTTAATAAGATTAAACAGCACAGTCTTAAAATGGGTTTGTACCTTAATGGGAAGGAGACAAAGATCCTAACAACTGGTAAAATGACTATGTTTTATTCCCAACAGAGATGACCTAGAAAAGGTAAAAAAGTCAAGCTGCTTGATTAATAATCAGTAAGGAAATGACAAGTAGTAAACAAATCTGATGACAAATCACTCTTGGAAGGACACTGACAGCAGGGCAAATTATTCTTTCAGTTAAGCACTTTCATTCCACAAATCTCACAGGAACTTCATCAGGACTGGCACATAGCTAATTAGGCTCATATTTATAAGCTACTGTGTCAAATCCCTTATCAGATGAAAACAAAGGGTCATAACTAGGCCCCCAGAAAACTTTAAGTTGTAGATGTAAAAATAGACTGAAATCAAATGAAACTCTACATAGAGCTAAAACCATAGGGCATAAAACATAAATAAATTGAAACTTGAGCATCCACAACAGTTATTTATCATAAAATCATGACTTTAATGATAAACATCTAAATTATTTATTAACTGCAACTGATATGGAGCTATCTGGCAAATCAAGTTTTAATAAAATCTTCAAAGAAACCAAACTCAATACCATTTCCACTAAAAATATTATGAGGAAACCTCCAGATATTTTTTTTCTTCATGGGTGCTTATAATTTATTCTACACCCCAATGGATAGTTTCATCCATCTAACCCGCATACTCATTTTAATTACCCAGACTGATGCAATTCAAATGTATAAGTTTTTCTTTAAGGTTGTGTAAAACCTCCAGCCAAATATAAGGGAAGGGGATTTTAATAATCACCTGTAGAAAGTAGAGTTGCAATGGATACTTAGGCTACAGGCTGATAAGTACCCTGGAATAAATGCTAGTGTTTGTTTAAGGCCGGCTCTCAAGGGGCGCAAATTAAATTAATTTAAATGAATAATAGTTTTATTGAATTTTACAAATGCTTGCACTTGATTGATGCTTGCTAATTGTATAGGGTATAAGAACTGGAGATGCTTTCAGTGTTTATGGATCTGAAGAAGCATTAAATAAGTGAAAGGGCTTATCCTTTGTTTTTACTTCCGTGTTTTTAATAAAGTCATGCTGTGGTAGCCCTGTTGTTTTTTTTTTCTTCGTTTGGTTTGCTTTTTTTCCAACTTGGGTTTCTGTGTGCTACCTGGCCTACTGTTACATTATTTTTCAAATCTAGTTCATACCAGAATATGCATAATTGGTTTAACTTCAATGTCTAATTCAATAATTATATTTATTTGTATTGTTACTGCAGCCCATATAAAACAATGAGAATTTTATTTGTAACTGCACATTTTGTGTCACTTATGGATGACGCATGTAATGTAGCATTTTTAGTACACTGTTCATAATTGCAGGAAAAAAGTCAGGTATACTTTGTTGAGACAGGCACCATGATGCAATTAATTCTAAATATAAGTAGCAGATGAAAAAACAGTTGTACAATAAAATCTGAAAAAAATCTTAGTAAACTTTGATAAGTACTGCTTTCTGTAACAGACATGTTTTTATTTGAAGTCTGTAATCAATACTGCCATTGTCTCTGTTTTAGAATATGGCATTTGGCAGAGTAATTGCATTCATTTTTAATTTGTCAAGCAAGCATATTTTTTCAAGAGTATTTAAATCAACATTCAGCAGAAGTAATGTTGAAATGGAATACACGTGTACTACATAAACAGGGACTTATTAAAAAGTGAAAGTTTATAAGCTGATTATATGATGGCTTCTTTATGCAGAAAACTGTTTCAGTAAAAAGTAAAGCATTAGTAAAAGTAAATATAAAGTTAAGCAACATTTTCTCCTACTAGAATTATGCACACACGAAAGCTGTTTGCAGTTATGTACTGTGTTATATTCCAAATGCTTACATTTTCCAAACAGCCATCAGATACTTGGTAGGGGAAAGAAAGACTGTAGTAATACCCCTTTTTTTTTTTTCATTATTTCATCTGGACACTAGAAATGTAGTCAGACCCCATGCTGTTTTATTTATTTATATATACATCCATGGTGATTCCCCCCAGCAGATACACAGAATTCACCCAGTTAGCCAGTCATTGATTTTAAATTAATAAAGAGGAGAAAACACATGCTTTGTGATATGTATGAATGTTAACATACCATTAATATTTATTTCTGTTCTTCAGTCCCATTACCTGGGTCCAATATAGATATTATATATATATATATATATACTTCCACAGTGGTGCAGCGGTAGTGTTGTTGCCTCACAGCAAGAGGTTCTCCCGTTCGATTCTTGGCTTGGGTTGGGAGTGCCTTCTGTGTGGAGTCTGCATGTCCTCCCCGCAGTCAAGTGTGCATTCGAAAGACATGCGTTGAATGGGCATGCCTTCGTTGAAGGTTGGGCGTCGGGCTGGCAACTCGGCACCATAAAAACAAACTGCCAATCATTAGAGGACCGGAGTTCCGCTGTGGTGACCCCTAACCGGGAAAAGCCGAAAGACAAACAAACATATATATGTGTGTGTGTGTGTGTGTGTGTGTGTGTGTGTGTGTGTGTGTGTATATATATATATATATATATATATATATATATATATATACATACACACACACACACGCATATACATATATAAACAGGAAAATAAAAGCATGCCTAAAATGGTTTCAGACAAGCATAGTATCATGCCTTCAATAAATGATAACCTGTTATGACAACAATAAATGATCACCTGTTATGACAACAGTATCAGTTTCCCTCAGTTTTTGTAAAACCTAATTTTACTGGATTCCTCTTTCATAATTGTGATCAAGACAATTGTAAGGTTAAAATAAGAATCCAGTGAATGCTATCACATTTGTTTACTCTGCTCTGCATGACAACAATAATAATTAACTATGACTAAAAAAATATTCCTTAACCTTTAGCTCTGCCTAATGCTGCTCCCTTTTCCCCTTTCACCACATTTTATCCTAGCCTCTGGCAATGACCATCTTAGTTTATGAAAATTACAGTATGCTTTTTTATTCTTTCCACTCCTCATCATGGCATAAAGTACCACCCATCTGATATTAATTCTCTAACCATACAATAACGTGGCTCTATTTATCTGCATTTATTTGTTTTTCTTCTTCCACTGCTGACCCTCATCACTGATTTTCACAGAATGACCCATTTCTTCCTTCCCTGTGCAGTAATGAGGTGTTAATATAATGCTAAGGACAGGTGGGTACTCTGCTTAGACAGATGTCCTTATTAAGAGTTATATAAGAAGACAACATATTGTGGCTAGGGGAATGATTTGTCCTGAAATGTGGAGGAAGCCACCTTGAAAAAACTGCCCTACTCCCCTGAGGGTTGAGAGTCCACTGACAGTCTGAAGTTACTCCATGTTCTTATGTATGTGATAGATGTGCTTCTGATCACTCCATATACACCTATGTGTCCAGTATTGGTAAGCTCACTCACCAGGCTCCATAGGGCATTCTGACTGCAGCAAAACGCTTCACCATCCTCAAGAAAGGAAAGCTAGTATCAGCCACTCCATCCCCACTGGCTAGTCATTTATCTGTCGAGTCTGTAATGAATTTCAGGAAGCTGACACTACAGTCTGATGCCCTGTAATGTACAGATGTCTTACCATCAACATTGCTGCATGCTTCTTGCTTTGTTTCTATTTAAGTATATATCTATCACGCTAAAATTTTCCTTTTCACTAAAGTTTCATTATTACAATGCTGCCCTCTTGAATATTGATAGGCTTTTTCATAACAACACTTTTATTACATAATAAAGTAAAAAACAAATATGAAAGAGCCAAGCTAGGACACACTTGATAGATTTTATTAAGCGCCTTCGTCTCACAATGGAAACTTCATCAGAATGACATTCAAGCAAACCCAACCCAACTTATCAATTAATTAATCAATCCTTAAAGAAAGAACACTCCCCAAAAAGACACACAATGCAATATAAACTACTTAGTGCTAACTACATATCCTAATTAAAAATAAATAAAGAAAAAATATATACACATATATATATATATATATATATATATATATATATATGCCGCGGTGGTACGGCGGTAGCGTTGTTACCTCACAGCAAGAGGTTCTCCCGTTCGATTCTCGGCTGGGCTTGGGAGTGCCTTCGGTGTGGAGTCTGCATGTCCTCCCCATGGTTGGGTAGCGTTCGAAAGACATGCGTGTGTAAATGGGCGTGCCTTCATTGAAGGATGAGCTGGCACCTCGGCATTTCATAAAAATTTACTGCCAATCATTAGCGGACCGGAGTTCCGCTGTGGCGACCCCTTACCGGGAAAAGCCGAAAGAAAAACAACATATATATATATATATATATATATATATATATACACACACCTACATTTTATAAACAAAACTTTCACATATTGTTTTTAATCACTAATAATACTCAAATATTATTT
The DNA here is from genome assembly GCF_019279795.1 of Protopterus annectens. Lineage (NCBI taxonomy): Eukaryota > Metazoa > Chordata > Ceratodontiformes > Protopteridae > Protopterus > Protopterus annectens. Next base: position 329,399,604 of record NC_056750.1, on the reverse strand, counting down.
TAAAAATCATAAAACCATTATTGCCCAAAAATTATGTATATTTACAGACATTTCCAACTCCAGTAGAAAATGAATAAAAAAATAAAATGAAACTTATAGAAATGGCACTATTCAAACCTTATCTTAGAGCAAGTCGTGTTCGGGGATAGAGGAGGTTCACTTAATGATTACTTACAATAAAAAGAATTAAGATGGCAAATTAGAACTAATGCCACAGAATATCCGGGTTTGAATAGTGCCATTTCTATAAGTTCAATTTTAAGGCTGAAAGCAGAAGGTTTTATTTAAATGCAAATTATGTATTTTTTGATGTCATTTCATTTTATTTTATTCATCTTCTACTGGAGTTGGAAATGTCTGTAAATATACATAATTTTTGGACAATAATGGTTTTATGATTTTTAAAATAATATTTGAGTATTAGTGTTTAAGAAAATATGTGAAAGTTTTGTTTATAAAATGTAGATATATATATATATATATATATATATACCTTTTTTTTAAATTAGAATATGTAGTTAACACTAAGTAGTTTATATTGCATTGTGTGTCTTTTTTGGTGGGGTGTTCTTTCTTTAAGGAAAGATTGCTGTAAGTAATTGTTTAATTGATAACAGGGATATAAGTTGGGTTGGGTTTGTTTGAATGTCATTCTGATGAAGTTTCCATTGTGAGACGGAAGTGCTTAATAAAATCTATCAAGTGTCCTGACTTGGCTCCTTCATATTTGTTTTTACTGGTTTGGTACTTGGCTTGTGGTTTAGAGTACATAATAAAGTAATAATACAGTCTTGCAGGCCCATTACCAGAAGCAAAAATAGGAAATAGGTAAAATATTTTTTCCTTTCTTTCAAAACCTCATTCCCCCCTGAATGTGCTGTATTTTTTCATAAGAATGGTATCACTATTACAGCAAAAGAAATAAAAAAAGACCTGATTCCCAATATACCACGACTTTTTTCACCTCACAATAAAATTGTGAAAGACCATGCATCTCATGCAAAATAAGTTGAATGTTTTTTCTTACTTCCTTTTTGGCCATATCGTCTTAGTTGTATGAATTGCTGCCTCTTCCTAAGTTTCCATCCCCCTTCCATAAGTGTGACCTCTAGAGGTACGTGTACATTAACCTCAATTGCATGCATGCAGTCATGCATTCACAACCCCTTTTTCTGCGGTTGTTCTTCTATACCATACAGTCACGCACACAAACACACACACACACCTATGGCCAGTTTAGAGTGCCCAGTTCACCTACTACATGTCTTTGGAATGTAGGAGGAAACTGGAGCATCCGGAGGAAACCCACGCAAACACAAGGAGGAATGCAGACTCCACAAAGTAAGTACCCCAACTATACCAGGAAACCTCTTGCTGTGAGGCAACAACACTCCTTAAGCACAACTGTATGACTCTCTATAATTTATTTATTTTTTTAATGAAACAACATTCTGGGCGAATTATTTGTTTCTCAATATTATAATTTATACTTTGCTTAAAGTTTAGTTTGGCAGTTTAATGTACAGGATGTGATAAAGGCTATGATCTGTTAACCATTCCCTCAAGTTTCCACTTACCTGCAGTGCAACTGTTATCAAGTCAATTAACAAGAAATAGTTTCCAGTTCACAGGTGAAAAGTTGTACCTTTGCCTATGGGATTTACCTGATTAGCAAATGGAATACCACATTCCAATCTCTGCATTGCCTTTCCAATTAATTGTACTACATCAAATCTGACCATGTTGTCTAATTTACTAGAAAAGCTCACCCAGACTCTGCCACAACTTGCTGTGAGGGAAAGGTTAGTTTGTTTTTGCTTTCTTATATTTTGTGTTGCTTTGTTGTCTTCTTCTGTTTTGTACATTGTGATTCATCTTCGTTACACTGTGTTTATCTTGTATTCTGTTTTTAATTGCATACTTAAACTAGGAAAGAGACCACAGCTGTTTCTCTTGTGAGTTACACAGAAATTAAGTTTGTCCTCACCCTCCCAACTTGGTGTGGTTGTATTTTTAACTATCTTTCTAGTTGCCTGCCCCTTATGCTAATTTGACCGTACATTTTCTTCCCTCTCCTCTTTCACTGGCTATTGTGAGTAAGCACAACATTTTGTGAAATCATCCCCTTCAACTATTTAAATTTATTGACCATCCCACTGTATTCCACAGAATCAGAATACAAAGTGCCCACCCCTTGCAATCTATCTTACTCTTATAAAATTAGTGCCTTTCCACTTAGATAGCTAAAGCTTAAGCTAGCCCCTCTCTGATTAGTACACATTGCAGCTCTTAGGATATTAAACCATTTTTCGCTTACCTTTAAAATCTGCAACATCTACTCCAAGACCACCTATTACTGGAGAGCCCACATTCTGCCTCTCAGTAGTCATCTTGGAATTAGTGCTTCTGTTTTGCTCCTGGTGAAAGAAACAGCACAGGGACATTATTTCCTGGGGGACTGCTGATCACTTGAAAGCCTAATAACTGCTTTATATGTGCCAGTTTGGAATTTGTACTTACACTTTGCTCCTGGTAAAAGAAGGAGCAGAGTGCATACATTCCTGACTCTTGATTGGGAAGTGAGTGTCTGTGCTTGACCTTCCTGATTGGTCTGGTTGCTATTCAAGGCATCTGCCAGGAAAAGGCTACAACAAGCCTAAAGACCCTTATATCATCTGGAACAAGGTTATGGATCACCAAACAGGCTGTAGCCTGCTTCTCATCTGTGATGAGTGCTACTGTTTTGCTTCTGGTAAGAGAAGAAGCAAAGGAGCATTATATCCCAAAAGAGTGAAACTGTGGTGAGACCATCACTGTCTCTGATGAGTAGTTAGGCAGTAGCCATTCAAGTGACTCCTCTCTCTTCATCATTCTTGACAAGCCATTTCTTTCTTTTCAGTACGTACTACTTGATTTGCTTCTAACTTCAGAATATTTGACTAAATACTTTATCGACAAAACATCAGGCTCTACTTTTTAGTTTCCCTTCAAGGGTTTGGCACTGCCCTGCATAGCCACAGACACCTTGAGTTGACCGTTTTCCTGTAAAATCACCATTAAAGTTCTACCAATACCAAGTTGTAGACAGGACAACTAGAGTGCAGTGGCAAGCACTGCTCTCAGAGTTGGAAACCAGATAGTCCTGACATTACGTTATATTCTCACTCCAACTGTCTAATCAATAAAAAAAGGGTCTGTTGCCATGGATATAAATTTTCCCACTATCTCCTTTAGCAACTTGGTGGATATGGGCATCCTGAGGCAATGTAGAAATTGCCTCATGTTTACTGACAACCAGTTAATTCTCAAACAAACTGATATGTTATGTGAGAGATTTACTTACACAATGTCACTGGAGGCAAAGCTCTCGCATAAAAGCACTCCCAGTGTCAATAAAGTTGTCAGCAGTACACACGCTGCACCCATCACACACAATTCAAAGCAGAAACACAGGCCCACATAAGCTGAGGCACTTAAATATCACCTACCTATACCCCAGAAACCTCCTACATGAAGTACACATAACAAACACCCTCAACAACACATACAGTCACATCTCAGGAAGCCTCTACTTCAAAGCCCATAAAGCAAACTACCACAGAATCCAGCATTCTAGTAATTGGAGACTCCACTGTGAGACACACTGATGTCCTTCTCACCAGGCTGAGTAAGGAGAAGTTCATGGTCAGTTGCTTATCAGGGGCCAGGATCTGCCACATTACACACACACACACACACACACACACACACACACACACACACACACACACACACACACACACACACAGGTTGTTGCACCACAAGTACCAGTATAACTCAGTCATAGTCCATAATGGTGCAAATGACCTGAAACATACCTTCCTAGACTATATGAAGAGAGACATCATGAAGCTCTCGGAATGTGTGTCCCAGGCTGGTATGAGCCTAGTATTGAGCAGTATTTTACCTTCTCCAAGGATGATGCCACAATATGAACAAAATATGGCTGACTTTAATAATTGTCTTAGTCTTTGGTGTCATTCTAAGGGAGTGCAATATTTGTCAGCATGAAAGGAGATGATCAACAGACCACTCAGCTTTGCCAGGGATGGTCTGCACCTCTCCCCTCTAGGCTTTTGAATATTGGCTAAAACATTGTCCTCCCCTATAGTGCCTTTTTAACCAGTGCCAGACTGAAAGTACTTCCAACATACCAAATCAAAACCAAGAAAATCTAAAGGTGTTACTGTTCAATGTTAGGCGTCTAAACAAAAAACTCCACTCACTAGAGAATGCTGACATCTGGGCAGTCACTGAGACATGGTTTAAAGCTGCGAAGAGCAGACTGATAATGCAAGGTTATAATGCTTTCTATACATTTAGACCAGCTACTATACAGACAGGGACTAAAGGTGGAGGTGTCTTGATTTACATCAAAATAAATATACCTCACAAGGCTAGTAAAACAGGACAATGAACTTCAGCTTCTCCAATTTCAAATCACCACAGAAAAAATCCAATACCACTTCTTTGCAAGCTATAGGTCCCCCTCTATGATCCAGGAAACCCATACCATGTATTTAAACTTATTGGAAACACACACCATCCAACCCAATACCATATTCATGGACAACATTAATTACCTCACTATTAACTGGAAATCATGTATGACACCAAATGTACAGGCAACAGAGATTCCTGGATTTTGTACACACAAACTCCCTGGACAGATTGTCAGTACACCAACAAGGCGCACAACCATACTGGATCTGGTCCTTACTCATATGGGAGAGTGACGTAAACCCCCTAGTGTAATGCCTTCACTAGTAAGGTCAGACCACAAAATGGTCTCCTTTGAAGTAAAAATAAAACCTGGAATCATAGCTAGCCCTGAAATATTCAGGAACTACTCTAAAGCTTTCTTCCTGCTACTAAGTGATAACCTGGCAAAATTTCAGGCCCCATAAACCCTGAGAAAACTGCTGCCTACACAGAACGTTTCACAGAAAACCTTTCCAAGCATGTTAATAGCTGCATACAGGCATTTGTACACATCAGGAAGAAGTAGAGAACTAACTCAAAAAACCCACACTAGTAGAATCACAAATTCAATAGGCTGTATAACAGAAGAAAGAAAATCATGGCAAAAATTAGGAGGTGCAACACCCAGCAGGATAAAAGCATTCTTGTCAAACTAAACAAAGAACTCAGAGGACAAATAAAGTCTACCAAAGCCAAATTTGAGGTAATTTGGCCTCACAGGCCATGGACAACCACAAGGAATTATTAAGCTATGTTTGCAACCTCAAAGGTAATACACAATTGTGTGTAGAGCTCATGGTAAATGGAGCCATCTATACTGAACCAAAATATATAGGAAACCAACTGGATGACAATTTCACCTCCCTCCAGCTTTACCCCTCTCTCTCCATCAACCTTCCCTCTGGAAATACCATCAGATATAACTTCCCCTACTATCACTCGGGAACATGTCCTTAATGCTCTCTCCAAGGCCAAGAATATTGCATTAATGAGCCCAGACAATATCCCTTCCAAATAGCATGAAACATGATCTACCAGGCCCGCTGGAATTGCTGTTTAACTGTAGCCTCAAAACAGGCTTCATGCCTCATAAATGGAGAACATCAACAATCATCCCTCTGCACAAAGGTGGGCCATCTACAGACCCATATGTCTCACTAGTCTCATATGCAAAGCCATGGAATCAATTATCATGGACATAATCAATAATGACACAGGAAACTTCCAGACACTGGACCTAACCCAATTTGATTTCAAAAAGGACAGGTCATGCCTACTCAACTTGGTAGACTTCTTTGAGATGTTCGCCAAAGCAATGGATAAGGGCAAAATGGATCGCACTGTATACCCTTACCTGTCCAATGCATTTGACACAATTCTCCACTTGGACATTGTTGACAAACTTAAGAGATTAGGTACAAACCCTTATGTCACCCGCTGGATAACCAGCTAGCTAACAGACAAGATACAGGAAGTCCACCTCTACACAGAGGCCGGTCACAAGTGGAGTCCCTCAGGGACTGGTCCTGGGACCGCTCCTTTTTGCATTTACTTCTTTGAAGTCAAGGCCAACATCAATGGAATCTAGCTGACTAAATTCACAGATGATTGCAAATTAGGAGCTATCATTGAATTGCCCACCAACACAAATGTTCTCCAGGAAGGGCTGACAAAGACAAACAACTAATGGATTAAAACTAAATGCCAAGAAATGCATACTAGTTCCTTCGGGAAGTCTTTCACCCATAGTAACTATAATATTGTCAACACACCCCTAAGAGTTGACCCAGCAGTTAGAAATTTATGGACACACACAGATAGTAATCTAGCCATTGACCACCACATATCTATAGTAGTAAGGAAATCATTCTATGTTGTGCAATTTATAAACAAAGGTATGGCATCTAGGTCCAAGGAAGTCATTGTTCTCTTGTATTTGGCATTCATCAAATTTAGTACAATTCCTCCTTTGGTATGTACATAACCAGAAATATCCAACAACTAGAAAGGCCACAGCAGCTCCTCACTAAAAAATTACAGGGAGTAAGTAACATGTCTTATGCAGAATGCCTCAAGGCCCTATCACTGTATTCTGTCTCCTACAGAGTCTTGAGGTGAGATCTAGGTCTGACATATAAGGCACTGTCAGACCCCACTCTGATGGAGCTCCTGCATATCCACAAAACAAACAGCACCAGAATTACCTATTCTAATGACTTAACCTTGCCTGTGATATAAATAGAACCTGCTGGAGGGACAAGTATGCATCCTAGAGACTACTACTTGTCTGGAACAGGGTCCCCATCCATGTGAATCAAAGTTCCTCCCTAATCCAATTCAAGTGTAACTTGGACAATTGTGTGGGGAAGAGGGAGTTCATCCCTAGTTTGGCACCTATGGTTCTAATAGACACAGGCAGCCTGTAAATGGTTCATCTCCTGGGCCCCTGCTTGTAAATATCTCACCTCCCAAGCCTCTGCTTATGCTTATCAAGGGTACCAGAACTTGTCAGCGATTTAAGATGCATGGCTAGGGTTGAAAAGGCCCTTGTGGTCATTAGCCTAGTAAACACCTATGAACCTATTATGTCTACCTTTAAAAGTGGCACCGTATCAAAGTTTTCACTGTGCATCCTGGTAGTCTTTCTCCATATAGTGCAAAAAAGTGACTATCCCAGACCAGCACTCAAATTCTGTTCATCCAAACATCCAAAATATCCACCATACATAAAACTGAGTTGTCCCTTATATTTTCCAAGAAATGCTGCATTATGAAGTGGTATTACAGTTGCTTGTCTGACTTATAACCTTACCTTAAAGACACATCCTACTCCCCATATTGCAATACCTTCTATTAGCGATAGAGATTTATCAAACATATTTCAAATAGCCACAAATAGAAATTTAATTTACAGAAAGGCCTACGTTTTTAAATATCACATTAAACATTTTAAATTATTGTCCACATGCAAGAACAAAGATATGGTAGTTTTTGTATTATTCCTTACAACCTTATTCCCATTGCAGAATTACTAGTTCCCCCAGATACTGCCAGATCATCAATATTATCATGTCTGAAATGGTCGGTACACTATTTCTCTTGTCCTTTAGTTCTCTCCTAGTCTACTACAAATTGTTTCATGGGTCATTTCCTGGACACTGAGGAGAGGAACTGTTTAATCAAAGAAATCATTTATTTATTTATTTATTTATTTATGTTTTACTTTTTGGATATTTTCAAATGTTTAAATAAAAAATACTTTTTATATCCTTTTTGAAGTTTAGAACCAGTAGTATTATGTACTACATATGGTAGTTAATACTACACTCAAAAGAGCTTTAATGTTTCTTTCTGCCTATGGTACTAGATATCAACCGTACTTCTTGCAAAAAAAGTATAGTGCAGAGTCATTTCTTTCAGGATAGTGCTGGCTTAGTTTCTAGCATAAGCCAACCAAAGGGTTAAAAAACAAGGTTATTTAATATTTTTAAGAGGTAAAAGGAATCATAACAATTTATCACAAACTGTTATATTAAGGTGCAATTACCTCTGGAAAAATAAGAAGAAAGAAAAATACTAACTTCATTTTCCTGACTCTAGATTTCACCTTTATTTAGTTGAAAAACATTCCTTACCGATTGAGTGACTTGCACTCTCACATCATTGGAATCCACTGATGATGTCCTGTAGCTATGTGGAGTCCTTCCTGAACTATTCAGAGTGTCTTGAAAGTTCTTCCCTCTTACTGATGAAGAAATAAACTCTTTTCCTGCATTCTTCAGATTTGTCAAATGATTGGCATCTCCGTTTTGTTCCTTAGAAGAAGATTTGATAAAAAATCAGTCACAACCAATAAGTGCTACTTTTAGTTAACTGCCCATGTTTCTTTAATTTCTGAATAGTTCTAAGCCCATTATGGCAACATAAAGCTCTACAATCTCCACTTAATATCATACTGAAAATGACTTTTCAGGCATTACTGGGTTGACTTACAAGCATTCAGATATGTGCAGAAATCATTTTGGCATATAAAACACAAATACAAACAACTGCAGCAACAGATAGCCACCCGTGAGCTATTAATAACAGCATAGACTTGGGAATGTTACTCAGCCATATCAACATCATATCTAAAGCAGGTATAGGCAACAGGACCAATACTTCATACTGGAATGGATTATACAGTATTTAATGGTCTTTCTCCTAGTTTTCTTGCCTGAAATAGATGCATTCAGAGTACACAAACAAACGTTAAATTATTCCTTGCAATGTCGACATATCCCTACTTATAACGAATGGTAGTCAGATGTTTATAATAACAATGTATCTCCAGAAGTATAGGATGCCTGTGCTGATGTCATGTAGATAAATAACATCTTAATTAAAACAAACGTGTGTGTGTGTGTGTACCATCCAAATGACTATGACTCAGAAATTTATTTCTAATGAGAGGGTAGTCATTTACTCCTACCTCCCAAACCACAGAGCCTGTTCCCTGTACTTCCAAACTTATTGCAATCATCTTCAAGGATTCTGCAGCTTGCGGGAAAATAAATTACTCCATACAGTAGCCACTGTCAATAAATACAAGGTTGATCAAGTGTGCATTAATGTAAACTACTGAACTGGTAATTAACAATCTCCTGATCATGTGGCTAGTTCATCCAATGACATTCCTCTCTCCATAGCAGATGGTACCGATATAAGCAAAGCTTCTCCTTATCATTCTTTGAGCATCATAACTCATGTTGGCTAAAATGTCTTTGAATATGCCATCAACAGTTGTCCTCATAACCTTTCATACTTTTGAAGAAACACTACAAAAATTCAAAACATCCAAAAGTTCCTTTAACAGAATTGCTGACTTTTAAAGAGCCGTTGATGCCACAATTGTCACTCCAAAAGATGGAAACTTCTTTCTATCGTATAAAATGATTTGTACAAGGAAAACAATGGTTGAACCTTTTTTGGTATTTAAATGAAATAAACAGGCACGTCCAGTCATGGAAAGCCTGTAAAGCTTAAATAGTTAACTCTCTGCTCTATTAACAAATTTTTATTACTTACAAATAAGTCAAATAATGTTGCAGGAGACTCGATCTACACCCAATACATTGCTAAACTCTGGAATAGTATACCCACACAAATAAAACACCCCAACAAACTCAGTAGTTTTAAACCACTGCTTAAACAACAGCTTAACCAATCCTGGTCCCACACATGCTCATCACAAGGTTAAGACTCTGTGTTCACCAAACGATACTCTCCAAATACTTTCCTGAAACAGAATACTCCCATTCTCTCACTGAAATGACAAAATAATTTTTATACGTAACCGCTGCTTAATCAACTAAGTTGCATGTTGGCTTTCTCTTTAATAACTTCCACCTCTGTAAAATCTTAGACTGTATAAATGTTACTACTGATTGCATATAAACAAATAGAAATTTAACTACTGTGTAACTGGAACCTAGTATAATACAATGTAAGCAAATGGAGCTTTTCTCCCTGGCCTCTGCTGAAAATGGGTATTACCCAGCTGGAATTTCTCATTAAACAAAGACAAATAAATAAATAGTTACTATAGAAGTTAGGCTGTTTTCTGTCCACATAAAATGACAAATTAATTTCTGTATGTAAATGTCTGTACTTCCAAAATATTTTGACATATCCTATTGAAATTCCATGAATCAAAGTCTGGAAGATTTAGGACTTTTGCCTGGAAGTGTTAGCATAAGTATTTTTATACTCCAAGCAGACTCCAAAGAATTCTTCCTCAGGTACATTAAAAATGTTGACAGTGTGACAGGGAAGAAAGAAGTTATCGGGAACATGTTGTTTGTGAGTGTAATGACTTGGCAGACTTTAAAAATTCCTTGCAGACTATTCTGTCAGAAATACTGGGAGAGCAAAATGATGCTGTGACTATGTCAGGTAATGCCAGCTATGCCAGAAGTATGGCAGTGGATGTGCAACACATGCCAGCATAGCTAGCTGAAGTTTTGTAAAGAATTATATGTCATTTGTATATCAAACTGATTTGTACAGACACTTCTGTTGGAAAATGTATTTGTAAAGCTGCTCATGTTAGAAATGTACCAAACGTGTGTCCTGCTGGACAGAAAAAGAAATATACATTTATACCAGACTGTACTGTTGTAACTGAAGAAATATATACATGTTAACAGAGGAAACTGGAAGAGAAGAGGTTAATCTCAGTCCAGCTAATGTTGAAAAATAGTGTGAAATTAAATTACTTACTCTAGGCCATACAGATTGTATCTTACAGTTCTCATTGCAGCCAGAGACAAAATGTCTGTGAAAACAAGTACTAGGAAACCTTCTGTATTGTCTTTAGCAGTGAACTAATTGCTACTCTGGAAGGGTAGAAGTTTGAAATTGTTTTATGACTTCCAGAATCTGCAACAGATCTTAGCTAAGCTCTGTGTATGTGTATTATTGATACATATGTGTGAAATTATGGGTCAGTTGCTAGGATAGTGGGTAGTATGAGAACCAGAAGTCAGGTGACCAGATGTTTGTGATGTCATTCTGTAATCCAGGGCAAAAATTATGTTTTAATACTAGATGAGACTGAAGTCTCAGAGCACTCTGTTTTTGGAACTTGACAAAGAAGGACCCCTTACCCACTTCATCTTGCCTTGCTTTAGTTAGTAACCAAGGAATAATATTTCTTTAAATCAGTCAGGAAAATATAGTGAGGTTACTTAAGTACTGTTTTTTTTTTATAAATGTGTGAATTGATTCATCTGTGAATATGCCCTGTGATTGAAACTCTGGTGTTTATTGTAGGTTCATAGATTAGTACTAGGCTAACTGCCATTGTCGGCCATTTTAAGATTAGCCAATTGCCCCATGGAAGAATCAAACCCTGTACCTTGTGTTTGTAAGTTAAACACCTTAACCGTTATACCAACCTCCCACTAATGTAAACAGACATTGAGTATTTTCATGTTCTTTTATTATTTATTATTAAACATATTGAAACTTTTCATTATTTCTGGTCGTTTACAGAAGGATTTAACCTTTGAGAGTACTTATATTTATTTGGTGACACTGTGGCCACTTCCAGAAGCCTTACTACATTGGTCAAACACTACCATTTGTATTAGTATTAATTTCATTCAGTATACTTGGGTACCCTTGTAAGAGCCTTAGAGTAACTGGCTTTGGAGTGTCTGGTGGCAGTAACTGTCTTATAGTCAGGGCAGAGGGGCATAGCTTTTAAATCTGTGCTAGCCTTTCCCAGGTGTGTGTGTGTGTGTGTGTGTGTGTGTGTGTGTGTGTGTGTGTGTGTGTATGAAGATCAAATCTCAAAGAATGTGTGTGTTAACTACTTGGAACAGGGGCATACAGCACTAGTTTCACAGACAGGGTGTTGGAGGACTTGGCTTCTTGGCTTGGACACTCAGCTGAGGACTCAGCTCTTTAGCTGTGCTGGTTGTGAGTCTTATTGGGGGCCTGGAGAGAGAGAGGGGAAAACCCAGACCTCTGACTAAGTGTGTTCCCTGTGTGCTGTTTATGGAAATTGTCCTTCCACAAAACTTGATGACAGTGCAAAAGTATAGTCAGGGGGTGCTGACCATTTATGGGCTTTCTAGGAGACCGGTTTGTCATTATGGTCTTGATTTTGCCCCTCATATCACTGGTGCCATTCCAGTATTTTGATGGTCTGAGTAATAGTTCTGCTTGGCCAATGTAATCTGTTTGTATTTACTTATCTTGTAATGGCAGAGGCTTCTGTTTTACATTCATCCAAAGAATTTAATTTTCTAGGCAACATCTTGCTTAGTGATTAATTTTCTGGCCCTGGGCTTTATCCATGGTAATGCTTTTGATTTCTGAAAAGAATGGTTGTGTCTAACAGCCACAATAATTCATTTGTTAGGAAACCTGTACCCATATTAATGTTGGTAGGTTAAACAGTGCTGACCAATCACTTGCAGTTATCTTCTTTGCTACAGCATCTAGTGGAAGGTCCTTTAGGTTTCAGATACATATGTAGATCATTTCTGGTCAGAGGAGGAGCTTACTTCCAGCAGGTGAAAGCTGGTGGGTGACTGGTAAAATTATTTGTTAAGAGTAATAGATAATGTAAACTGAGCTTCGGTCTTTGTCAGTATGCATTCTAGTATGTGGCAACCCTGGGTACTCTCACACTTGGCTCTATTGAGGGATTGCTTGTATTGCACAGCTATATAGCAACTCATGCTGTTGTTACACTGTTGAGTATTACAAGAAAGGGGAATGTAGCTTGCTCATCCAGTGACCAGAGCCACTCCCCAATTTGCTGCCCCTTATCTCCAAGTGAGGAGAAAAAATGACTGCAGGTACTGCAATTACACCCTCAACAACTCACACCTGGGGTGGTTGCCCCCCTTTGCCCCACACTAGTTATACTTCTGACAGGAAATGTTGATATGTCCCAGCAGTATGGATTTAGCAGGATCTTTTTTACTTAAGATAGTATATTGCCTAGAGTTTTTTCTTCTCTATTAGGTTTTAAACAGATTGTTTCAAACTTAAGTATATTCTAGGAGTATACTACTTCAGCTTATATTAATTACATAAAGGAATGCTCCACAAACACAAGCTACACAATTGATTTTTTTGTTGTAGTGAGGAAAGCACTCTTGCACCCCAGCACCCCTTTACTATACTCACTTAGAGGTTACTGCAACCTGCAACTCAGATAAAGAACAACAATTACAAAAAAAAAAAAAAAATAGCTTGCACTTTCTTCTAGGCACCACAACCTCCTGGAGAAAGAATAATCTATATAGATTAAGGTAAAATACAATGAAAAGAATCTGACAAACTACAGCAGAGTACTCAATATCAGCAAACTAAAAAAAAAAGCCCATCTCCTTTGAGTACAAAGAAGAAGATATTCTTTGGCCACCATTTACAGAACAACTACCGTTATCACTGTCTTACCAACTTAAGGTGGCTATGATTCTTCTTCTTCTTCTCCTTTCAGCTGCTCCTGTGGGTTGCCATAGCAGATCACTGGTCCGCAGAATGAGTGGCAGTAGAGTTTTTTTTACAGTGTTGAGTTGCCAGCCCAGCATCCAACCTTCCCCAGAAGGCACACACACACACCTAGGGCCAATTTAGAATGCCCAATCCACATACAGCATGTCTTGGGAATATGGGAGGAAACTGGAGCACTGGAGGAAACCCATGCAAACACAGGGAGGACATGCAGACTCCGCATAGAAGGCACCCTAGCCAAGAATCAAACCGGAGAACCTCTTGTTGTGAGGTGACAATCCTAACTTCTGCACTACTGTGCTGCCCAAACTTCTATTTTTGAAGCAAATAAGGTAATTACCTGGACAGCACCTCCAGTTGTTGTGCTACCTGCACAATTTGTGTGTGTGTGTTTTCTGAATGAATGATTTGAACCCAGTTTCTTATACTAAGATGTGTTGATATAAAGTGCACAGCAATCAGTTCGTTGCTCAGGATGGACTGACCCTTTTGTGATAGTGTCTTGCATAGATGGCCAAAATTGCTTTCTATTTCACTTGAGCAAAGTAGTTCCACAATCGTGTAATACCATTCTTTTGAAAACCACTTTGAGACTTACATGTGACAGGTTTATTGCCATAACTGCAATTTTTATCCAGCAACCTAAAGGGTTAAGTTCTTGTGTTAAACAGCAATGTTCAATTTAATTGTGAAAGGTTGTTCAGAGGGATTTTTCTTAGTACACAGTTTCTTGAAATGTGCATTAAGAGTTAATGATTATACCTTAGAGAATGTATTGTTCTGTTTACTTCCTAGAAGACATCTGGCTGAGGTGTTAGGATTAATTAAGTTATTTATTTAACTTCCCAGACCAAGTCGCGATGGTGCAGCGGTAGCGTTGTTTCCTCACAGCAAGAGGTTCTCCCGTTTGATTTTCGGCTGGCATGCCTTCTGTGTGGAGTCTGCATGTCCACCCCGCGGTTGAGTGGTGGTCGAAAGACATGCGTGAATGGGCGTGCCTTCATTGAAGGTTGGGCTGGCACCTCGGCACTGTAAAAATCTACTGCCAATCATTAGCGGACTGGAGTTCCGCTGTGGCGACCCCTAAAAGAAGAACAACATTTAACTTCCCAGACCATGAGGGTTTTTCAGAAAGTTATATATGTTTTAAGTGCATTTATTGATGTTAAAATATGGTGGCTGGGAGTTTAAATGCCACTTTGCAAATATCAGAGGATAATCTAACACTTGCTGACTTTGATAATTTATTTATAGAGTGTCAGACATACATGTCTATTAATAATCCATTACTTCAGCCTGCAGATACATACATACAAATATTTCAAGCATGGGCAATAATGCTCTTCTAGCATGCCCATCTACCAAAACATTTGTTTACTTAAGTGTGCAGGCTGTTTTTAAAAATACCTAAACTAGTATTTCCTCTAATGTAATTTGGTAGTCTATTTCATGTATCAGTTGCTCTATCAGAGAGCCAATTAGCACACTTCTTATTCCTATAGAATCTTCTACATAGGTTGTCTGATGATTCTCTGCTACTTTTTGATAACCCCAAGCATTCAGAGGTAGTTGCCTCTAAATGCCCCATATACCTGAATAAGGTTTCCTCTAAAATATCTGTATGAGACACTGTACAAGTTCAGATATTTTAGTCTTTCATAATAACTCAAATTGTCACATCCATGGATGCCTTTAGTATATTTCTGCTGTACTCTTTCCAGTTTACTCATGCTTGTTTTCTTGCAAGTTTTCCATACTGCTATGCCATACTTAAGTTTGGGTTTAATATAACTAACAAACAATGACCTCATCATTTCTAATTTTCTAGACATTTTAAATCTTTTTATACAACTTACAGCTCGATGACCATCATTAACCAATTGGTTGATATAATTAGAAAAACTCAAAGCTGGATCTACCCATATACCCAGGTCCTTAAATGAATATACAGTTTCAATCAACATGTGCTGTATTAAGTAAGTATTCACCTTTCAGTTTATGTCTCCCAAATCCCATATGCTTAGTTTTTGATCTATTTATCAGCATATTATTTTTCTTTGCCCAAAAGGTCAATTTAGCCAAGTTCTTTTACAGACATACCCTATCTGCAACACATGTAATCAGTTTACCCATTTTCAAGTCATCAGCATGCAGACTGTAGAACACCTCAGATAAAAAGATAGATCTGAAAGATGCAATATAAACAAGTATGGGTCTAGCATAGAGCACTGTGGGACACCCTGATTGCAACCTTGAATTTCACCTGTCAAATTGATACTTGCCATGTCCTATTTGTAAAACATGCAGCTAACCATGTTATCAAGAGTACATCAATACGTAATTGTTCTACTTTATTGATCAGTGTTTTGTCTGTGTCCCTATCAAATGATAAAGTTAAATCTATATAAATTAAATCATAGCACAATTTTTCTTTTATAGCAATTATATTATTATATAACATGTTGCAGGTGGCAATAGATCTATTTTTCAGCACACAATGCTGACATATGGTTTCAAGTCCCACACTTTCCATTTCTAATAACAATTTATCCAATATAACCTTCTCCATTATTTTTCCACAACATAAAAGTAAACTTATGGGTCTGTATGACTCTGGGTTTGTCCTACTTCCCTTTTCCTTAAACACAGGTTTAACAAGTACATGTCTTCAGTGATTAGAAATCTCACCATATTTATACAACATAATAAATGACAGATACAATGGTACTGTAAGATCATGAAAAGTGTTCTCAGGTCATTATTACTAATTCAATATTGTTCAATAGGTTTTGACTGATCTTTGATGACAATAGACACTTCCTTTCTTAAATGTGTTTTACTCTTTGACTAAGAATTATTTATCTCATCAGTTCAGCAATTAATATATGTAATGACAATTCTCCGAGCTCTGCCAATTATACAAGTGCAGTCATCATCAGTAAGTCTAGATTTACTACTAATAATAGTTAGCAAATCATTCACCTTTTGACATGAGGAATATAGATTGCCAGTGTTATTAAGTGTTACTTTTAAACATACATAGCATTTAGTGCACTGCAAAAGATACTTGTGCTTTAGTTAATCATTAATGGCATACTCATTTAAGGAATTAATTTTCAGCTGCAAATGAATAAAGAATGCTAAAAGAAAATGATAATCAAGATCAGTTACCACAGAATTTGGAGAGATCACACAAACAATATGCAGCTAAATATTAAATTGAGTAGAATAAAACTGTTGCTCTGACCATACCAATTATGAAAATCACACAAAAGTTTGAATTCCACTGCATCACCAACAAATGTGTACAGTAGCTTCTGCTCAATATTGCTCACTGTCTCACCCATTTTTAACAGTAAAGATCAATAAATTACAAGTACAGGATTATTTAGATAAGCTCTGAATTGTCCTCTCTGCAGTCTGTTTGAATTTATAGTTGACTAGAACCCGTGAGATGACTAGACTTACCCTATCTAAAACCTATTTCTTTCTTACAACAAACTGAAAATTGAGGTAATACAACAAAATATAAATTTGCTAGCTATCCTTTTCTTCATATTAACAGCAAAAAACAGTGGTAAAAATACAATATAAATCAAAATACATCTTCTCTTACCAGACAAATGCATAATTAATCACAAACCAACACAAGATGGTTTACATAAGCCCTAGGTGGTAGTAATACAGTGGAAATGCAGTCTAAAATTAAGTTATTATTTTTACAAAAAAAATAACTGAAAGTTTATTATGATACATTGACATTGCACCAATATTTTGAAAATGCAATTAGTCCTGACAGGACTAAGTTTTGACAAACACCTAACCTATTCATTTACAGCTGAAGACTCTGATTTGTGGGAGCGATAGCAAAATGTTGGCTTAAACTGTAGCAGAGAATGGTTAAAGATTCTGATGCAGTATGCTGAGTGAAAGCACATGATAATGGAGTCTGGGATAACTTTCCTAGATTTAGAGTAGGAAAGTGAGTTGCATTCTGACTTTTATAACACTAAACTGAAAAAGATATATGAATCATGTTGGGCTTTTGAAAAAAAAACAATTACTCTTGCCAGGAAGATAAAGAAACTGGATATGGACTATAATGATTTTACTAACTGTGAAGATATTATATACTGTTATCTGTGCTAGCATGACTGTCTGACGTTTTGTAAATACTTGTAAATAATAACTGAAAATTACTCTGTGTCATATATGCCAGCATGACTAGCTATAATTTTGTAAATAAGTGTATGGTATGTTTTTTTATTCTTACTTTGATTTAGGTGAGATGTTTGAATCAAACAGTGTCCATCTGGTTGACCAAACGTACATGTTTTTTTAAAAAAGAATTCTGAATGTAGGTTATGCCAGTCAGCTGATCTAGATGTGATGTCATCATGTGCCATAGCTGAGAGGAATAGAATCTTCACATCAGCTGTTTTGTTACTGTTTAGAGTCTGATATAAGAGACTAGAATTCTCATAACAGTTTTCTGTGACTTTAAAAATAAATCTGCTACAAAAGCAGGTTCTGAGTCTTTAAAGTAGCAGTTGTTGTAGTTTTTCAGTTGTCAGTTGTTTTTTTTTCCATCAGCTGTTTTTTCCAGATCAGCAGTTATCAATCAGTTTGTTTTCCAGAGCTGTTCGGCAGTAATAGTAAGAGTTGTTATTCCAGTCATGGAGGACCAGACAACAGTCTGAAGAGTGGGCATAAATTCTTATCTTGTCTGGCAGAAGTAAGAGTATCATCTTGCCTTGCTGAGTTAATTAGAGTAGACAAGGACAGTTAATAATTAGAGTTTTTTTTCTGCAATCAGTGTGAAATCTATCCTACAGTGTTATTTGGGTCTACTTTAGAAGACGAATGTTTGAAATATCTAGCGCTCACATGAGCGAATATTTCAAACCTTGATATTGCTATTTCTTTTACACTACAGTGTGGATCAGAATATTTGTCCTTTCCTCACTGTAGTGCAATCTCAGAGTTGTAATATATATTTAGCGGGAGGTGTGTGGGGGGGTGCAGCTCCCCACATTAGCAATTTACAGTTTTGGAATATTTGCTCATATGAGCGTTTGAGACATTGATCTTTTGTTTTTCTGAGATAGACCCTGTTATTTTCATAATTCCTGTGTGTGAAACCCTGTGATTTGTTGGAATCAGTTATTCAGTGTATACATGTTTTAAATAATTGTATTTATTATTAAATATTTTACTATCTTTTATTGTGGCTGGTTATTTAGAAAGTACTTTTAGTAACCTGAGTGTGTTTATGCTTATTGTGATAACACCAGGACCACTCCAAAAAACCTTGCTGCTTGGATTATATGCTACCATTTATATCAATATTTATTTTACCCAATGCAATTGAACACCCCTTTTGAAGTATATTGTGGTATTTGCTGGTGGCAGCTGTTACCTTGTCATAAGGGAAAGAGGACATAACAGTTAAATCTGTGCCAGTATTTCCCAGGTGTGTTTGTATGTGCGATAATCAAAAAAAACTGAGTGAGTCAGATACCTAGAAGTGGGACACAGTGCTCTGCAGTGGTTAGTGTGAAGACTCATTTGGGGATCTGGAGTGAAACATATAGTCCAGTCCCATGTTTGGAGCCTGTTCCCAATGTACTGTTAGGGGAAACTGTGTGTTCTATCCCTGCTCCCTTGCCAGAGACAGTGGTGAGGACTGAGGCTTCTTAGATACTTCTCTGTGTTTAAGTGGGGTTGTCACATTATTTGGTGCCAGTGGTGTGGGATTTTAATTGAGCATTAGTAGCCTGTGGGTAGTTGTCACTAAGGTGTGCACTCTCGACAGCCACAAGATAAACATGCAGAGTTTCATTTTACAACAGTTCTAATTATGTTTTAGTTAGTTTAGTCAGAGACAGCAGGTAAAGCACCTTATCTTCAGAAGACTTAAAATTTAATTTGGAGTTAAGAAGACTTGAACTGGAAGCTCTATATGCCAACTCTGTTGGCAAAACTTGGAATTCTCTTCCTGCTAATCTTACATCTGAACTCTCTTTACCTCAATTCAAGAAAAGTCTGATTCAGTACTTTAAAAAAACGATGGCTATGTCCTTGTCCTAATCCAGACTAACTCTAACCATCACTCATGTGCACATGGAAGTCTTCTGCCTACACTTTATTGTTTCTTAATTTATAAATCCTATGATCTCCTTGGATTCAATACCAGGTCAGCCTACTAGGCATTCAATACCCAATCATTCTTAAAAACACAGTCTAGAATTTTCCATCTGAGTAAAAATGTAATAATTTGTTTGTGTATCTGTTTCTGTGTTTGTTTACATCTGTGCAAAAATCCTTTTATTTATGTTTTACTTTGTGTTTTAAACTGTAAAAATGTAACAGTTTATTGAATGTCTTTTTGGAGCTTTTCTCCCCAGGCCTCGGATGAAAATGGACATGTATCCAGTTGGAATATCCTGGTAAACAAATGTAAAATAAATAAATAAATAAGATGAAAGCAAAGGATTATATCCAACTCACCAGGAACCAGTTGGCCAAGGTGTACAAAGCCAAAGGACTGGTGGATGCCAACCTGACCAAGGAAGCAATGATCTCAGCCTTAGTTGCAGCCACAGAGCAGACCACCAGCTCAGAGAATGTCCAGTTTGTTGTTGGGGATAAGCAGCCTTCCAAGACAAGACAGTGCATCTTATCTTCAGAGGACTTAAAATTTAATTTGGAGTTAAGGAGACTCGAACTGGAAGCTGAGAAGAGAGAGAAGCAGCGTCAGCATGGAAATAAACTGGAAATCAACTGTTTGGAGATGAAAGCTGAAGTAAATAACAGGCAGTGATGTATGGAGGCTGAGGAGAAGAAGCAGCAGCATCAGTACGAAAAGGAGCTTCTAACTCTTCAACAAGGTCATGGAGGTATTGGGGAAGGGAATGACCGAACCCCAGAAGCCATAAAACTCAGTAAACTGTTTCCTCAGTACAGGGAGTGAGATGACTTTGTTAGTTCTATTTATATATTTGAGAGGGTATGTAACCAATATAATGTTGACCAAGGGCTCTGGGTACGGGTCTTGACCCCTTACTCCTTGGTAGAGCTGTTAATGCAATTGCTAAACTGTCTGATATTGATTGTTTGAGTTACAATTGTCTAAAACAATGTTTAGTGGATTGTTTTAAATTAACACCTGAAATATTTAGAAAAATGTTTTGTGAACAGATGCAAAGCAGCTAAAAGTGTATGTGATTACATTGCTGATTTAAGTACTGGCTTTCACAGGTGGGTGAGTGAGTGTCAGGTCACCACTTTTGAAGGACTGGCAGACCTTTTGGTGAGGGAACAAACTCTCAGCACTTTTCCTGAAGACATAACAATCTGCTTGGCAGACCAAGAGTGTAACTCTGCATATGAGTTGGGGAGAAAAGAGGATATCTGTTTGCCAAATAGGACTCCACTGCATAAGAAAGGGATAACCAGTGCTGCACATGGACATAAGGGAACTCATGGGGGGCATCCTAGACAACTCCGGCAGAGTTCACCAGTAATAGCGAAAGCCACTAGTTCATGTACATGGTCAGGATCAAGGATTAGATGTTTCAAATGTAATCAGAGGGGCCATGTAGCACACAAATGTCCACTGAAACAAGGTGAGAAACAAAAGGTGAGGGAGCCAACAATTGGGAATGACAGAATGCCAGTGATAAGTTGTCTGGAAATAACAGATGTGCCAAATTATCACCAAAATTTGTATCCTATCTTTGTGGATGGAAGACAGACCACTGCTAAGAGAGACACAGCTTCTGATATAACCATTATGAGGCCTGCAATTGTTAAGGAGGTGCAGTACTTGCTTGGGCAGTCCACATCAGTCAGAGCTTTGGGTGGGACCCATTTTGAAATTCCTTTGGCCAGGGTTAATCTTGAATGGGAGGGTGGAAAAGGGAACAAGCAAGTAGGTGTGTTTGAGGATATCCCTGCAGATGTCTTAACAGGGAATGATTTTGATAGAGTAGTACACTGTGTGCATGCAGTGACATGCAGTCAAGCTTGGAGACAGGCATGTAGGTCTGATAGCCTGGGGGAGACCCAGACAGATCCTATGTCTGAAGCTGGGGCTGGAGATGTGTTTACTTCAAGGAGTCAGCTACCTTGTAGCAGTGAGCCTGAAGGTGAACCACAGCTGCTGGGAGGTACTGGTGTTCCCGTGGACATGGTGACTGCAAGGACAGAGGTGGGTGGTGGTATCCAGACTGGTGGTGAGACACAGCTGACAGAGGATACTGGGCTTCCTGTGGAAAGGGACCTGGAAAGGGTCACAAAAGTAGAGTTGAGACAGGAACAGCTTTCAGAACCTGCCTTACGAGGCTTGACGGAGGGAGGTAGCTAAGGAGGTACCTGATGCTCAAGAAAAAGGGGAGTCTGTATGCTGGAATGGAGAGTGGACTCCTAATGGAGGGCTAGTGGGTGAGGTAATATGGCAGTTGGTAGAGCCCAGAGCCTACCATCTGGTACCTCTAGCCATAGCCCATGACATTCCTTTTGTTGATAACAAAGGGGGACTGAGCAGAGAATGGACCCCTGAGGGAGGGCTAGAGGGTGAGGTAGTATGGCAGTTGGTAGCACCCAGAGCCTACCATCTGGCACCTCTAGCCATAGCCCATCACATTCCTTTTGAAGGTCATATGGGCATAAAGCGTGCCAGGAGATACTTGTGAGCAATGCCAAAAGATAGGTAGGAGGCAGGGACATAAGTTGTAACATGTTAACATAATGAAATCTTATCACAGTAGGGAGGCCCTGGTGCTGAGTATTCACAGTGGATGGCAGGAGGACTCTGAAGGGGATCTGGTGAGTGATCTTCTCAGTGAGCCTCAGATTGACACTTCTGTGGGAGAGGTAGCAATATCTCAGCAGCTATCCCCTATTCAGGTTAAAGAAATATGAGCAGGGCTACAGGAATTTGGGGGTATGTTCAACCGTTAACCTGGGTGTACTCACCTAGTGCAGCACCATGTGGATACAGGATGCCAAAAGCCTATCAAGCAAGCTCCTTACAGGGTGCCAGAGCAAATCAAACAGACTTTGAAAGAGGAGATAAAGGAGATGTTGGAGCTGGAGGTAATCCATGAGTCCAGTAGTCCCTTGGGCTTCCCCAGTACTATTGGTACCAAAGAAAGATGACAGTGTAAGATTCGGTGTAGACTACAGAAAGTTAAACAGTTATACACAGTCAGATGTGTACTCCATGCCTAGAATAGATGAGGCTTTAGAACAGCCAAGTGGGGCTAAGTATCTGACCACTATTGATCTGATCAAGGGGTACTGGCAGGTGCCCTTGGCTCCCACTAGTAGAGACAGGTCAGCTTTTGTAATGCCTTTTGGATTATATGAGTTTATAAGGATGCCTTTTGGGATGAAGAATGCCCCAGCAACCTTCCACAGGTTAGTAAATCATATCTTAGTAGGAGCATTAGATTATGCTCTTGCTTATTTGCACAATATTGTCATTTACTGTTGTCATTCCAGGCAAGAGCACCTTCAACATGTCAGGGAAGTCTTAGGTAGGTTGAAAAGGGCAGGGTTGACCATTAAGCCTAGTAAGTGTCAGGTGGGTATGGAAGAGGTCTCCTACGTAGGATATAGAGAAGGGAGTGGTAATATTATACCAGAACCTGCCAAAGTGGAAGCTATTCAGGTGTGGCCTGTCCCTGCCACCAAAACACAGGTGAGAGCTTTCCTAGGGACAGTTGGTACTACAGGAAATGTGTGCCCAACTATAGTAAAACAGCTGCATCCCTTACTGGCCTAACAAGGAAAAGCAAGCCAGATAAACTAGTGTGGACCACAGATTGTGAGCAGGCATTCCAGAAGCTTAAAGAGGCTTTGGGAGGACCCCCTGTGTTAGCCAGTCCAGATTACAGCAAGGAATTTGTTTTACAGGTGGATGCTTTAATTTATGGGGTGGGGGCTGTAATCAGCCAAGTTTCCTCAGAGGGAGAAGAGCAACCCATTGTATACCTTAGCCATAGGCTGCAACCAAGGGAGGAATGTTATGGATCTGTGGAAAAAGAATGCCTAGCCACAGTATGGGCATTGCAAAAGCTTCAGTCTTACCTATATGGAAGAAAATTCACTGTAGTTACCAACTATAACCATTTAACATGGCTAAACAGAGTCAGTAAGAAAAATGCAAAGTTACTGAGGTGGAGCAAAGGGCTACTGGTATATGACATGGTGGTGCAATACTGTAGTGGGATCAATAATGCTAATGCAGATGGGCTGTCAAGAAGGGGTATGGGTTGATACATTTTCAGTCAGTCCCACTTTTCTCAAGCAATGGTTTTCTAGGGTTACTTGAAAATCTAGCTTGATGAGTCTTCACAGTGGGGGAGAAATGTGAGGATATTAAATATTGTTGTGTGTTAGCATGACTGGCTAAAGTTTTTAAATACTTCTAATTAATTGTAAATTACCCTGTGTTATATATGCCAGCATGACTAGCTATAACTTTGTAAATAAGTTTATGTTTTTTGATTATTACTTTGGTTTAGGTAAGATTTTTGAATCAAACAGTGTTCTTCTGTCTGACCAAATGTACATTTTTTAAAAGGAATTTTGAAAGTAGGTTATGCCAGTCAGGTGACCTAAATGTGATGTCATCATGTGCCAGAGTTGAAAGGAATAGAATCTCCACAGCAGCTGTTTTGTTTACTTTTTAAAGTCTGATATGAGAGTAAGAATTCTTATAACAGCTGTGACTTTTAAACAATTCTGTTATAAAAAAGGGTTCCGAGTCTGTTAAAGTAGCAGTTGTAGTTTTTCAGTTGTTGGTCAGTTGTCAGTTGGTTTCCAGATCAGTAGTTATCACTCAGTTTGTTTTCCAGAGCTGTTCAGCAATAATAGTAGGAGTTGTTATTCCAGACAACACACTGAAGAGTGGGCATAAATTCTTATATTGTCTGGCAGATGTAAAAGTATTGTCTTGCCTTGGTGAGTTAATTAGAGTAGACAGGGACAGTTAATATTTAGAGAGAGTTTTTTTCTGCAATCGGTGTGAAATATATCCTACAGTGTCATTTTCATAATTCCTGTGTGTGAAACCCTGTGGTTTACTGGAATCAGTTATTCGGTGTATACATTTTAAATCATATTATGTATTACTAAATATTTTACTACCTTTTATTTTGCATTGGTTATCTAGAAAGTATTTTTAGTAATCTGAGAATGTTTATGCTTAGTGTGATAACACCAGGGCCACTTTCCCAAGAGTGTTTGTATATATGAATATCAAATATTTAAGAGCAAGTGTGTCAAATACCTAGAAACTGGGACCCATTGCTCTGCAGTGGTTAGTGTGAAGACTCATTTGGGGACCTGGAGTGAAGCTTATAATCCAGTCCTAGGTTTGAGCCTGTTCCCAGTGTACTCTTTGGGAAAATTATGTATTTTTATCCCTGCTTTTAGTAACACTTCCTTAACCAGAGATAATGGTGAGGATTCAGGCTTCTTAGTTATTGCCCCGGGTTTAAGTGGGATCATCACACTAATAAAGAAATCTTTGTCAAAGATGTAGTTTGTGATGGCAACATCAGTCATGTGACTGAGCATTGATGCTTTGTTAGTTCATGGCATTTTGTTGTTGAAGTGGATATTACCCACGGAGTTTGGTTTCTTTTGAGGAATTACTTGTGGGCAAAACTGAAATGTTATAGAAGAAAATTTGTTAAATTAATCTAATTCATTAGTGATAGAAGGATTTTTCTGTGGTTCAGACAGCATATAAGTGGAAGAAGGAAGTACTGAATATATTTCATTTGATTTACAAGTACTGAATCTTTTCACTCATTGGCTGAACAATGGCATTTTTTCTGTTCTATCCAGAAGGTTGTTTTTTTTTCCTATATGCATCTCAACTTGGGACCATAAATAAATTGAAATATTTAGACTACGGAAAAATTAATTTGGAAGATTATTTTAATACAAAATATGGAAAACAGAATGCTGAGTTTGTGTCTTTCAATAGTTTTGTAACTGCTTATGATAGCACAGATGAAAATAATTTAATCATCTTCTTTTCTTTCGGCTGTTCTCGATAGGGGTTGCCACAGTGGATCATCTGTTTCCATTTCTTCCTGACCACTGCATATTGCTCAGTCACACCAACCGCCTGCATGTCCTCTCTCACCATGTCCATAAACCTTATCTTAGGCCTTCCTCTTTCCTCTTACATGGTAGCTCCATCCTTTTCCCAATATACCCATCATTCCCCCTCAGCACATGTCCAGACCAACGCAATCTCACCTCTCTGACTTTGTCTCCAAACCTTCCAACCCGAGCTGACCCTCTAATATACTGATTCCTAATCCTGTCCATCCTTGTCACACCCAGTGCAAATCTTAACATCTTTAAATCTGCCACTTCCAACTTTGACTCCCGCCTTTTTGTCAATGCCACTGTCTCCAGGACTTTTATATTTATTCTTTAGAAGAAGGAGGAGGAGGAAGAGAAGAATGATTTAAAAGTAGGCACATTTGAACTGGGTCATGATTATAAATGAATTCTATTGTCAGATTTAAATGTTCAAAGCTCATTTTTGCCTAACTTTAATCCTACTAGCTCAATTTTTTAGTCAGTTAGCAAAAAGGAATTCTGTGAAAAAATTGATTTCACATATCTATTTAGGTAGAAGATATAATCTAACCAAGGGGGGATGCGATATATTATTATTTTTTTTTGAAAATGAACAAAGACAAACTTGTTGTCTGTAAAACTGACAAGAGGGAAATTAACTTGTAATGGATACGCCTGCTTATGAAACAATTTATAACTCTCTTTTGAATACAGAAAAGGATTATCAAAGGGAAACAAAGTGACAACTGCAACAATATAATTTTGAGTTGCTAGATTTATTACGTAAGTTTTTTAAGTGAGAAGGACGTAACTATTTTACATATTAAGCACCCTAAGTCTATGTTTATGCTATTCCTAAAATTCATAAGTCACTGCATAACCCTATGGCTTGATCCATTATTTCAGGAGTAGATGGTTTCTAACAAAATACTGGTTTATTATTAGATACTAATCTTCCTCATCTGTAAATTATACGAGTGAAGTAGCTGATAGGTTTACAAATATATGGGAGAAACTGTATTACTGCATTATTATAGATGCTAATAGAATAGGCTCTTTCTACAATTCCATATACAGCAAGGTTGTCAATGTTGCACATTTTTTGGGGAGTGGGGCCCTATGTGTACTTTATATTGGCACTTTTGTCCTTTTGCTCAACACATACTGTATCTGTAAATAATAATAAATGGAGAGTACAAAAGTAAGGGATGGCTATGGGGCCACCTTTGCTCCAGCATATGCCAATGTATTCACAACTTTTATGAAAGGAAACATATTAATGTTGACCATTTCATGCATTATGTTATGAGTATTTTGATATACTGGTGATTTATTATTTTTACTAAATGATGAGATAAATTTAGTTGTTAACTTTGTCAAAATTTTGAATGCAAATGAAGAGGGGATACAAGTTATGCTGTAATTTGTAAATATGAAGTTAATTCTTTGAATATTACTTTAAAAGGAAAAGAGGTAAGTAGTTTGTTTAGAAAAGAGACAGCTGACAATGTTTCTTCTTGCCGGCAGTTGTCACACCCTCCCCCACTTAATACAGTCATTGTCACTGGGTGTATTTATTAGGCTGACGTAGACATAAACTGATTTAGAAAGGATTGAAGAGTTAAGCTAAAAAAACTAATGGAAATATTATTAGTTATAGATTTTTCTGATGAATTGTTGAAACTAATAAAAAACAAGGTTTTATATTCTGAGAATAATGGGAAAGTTAGTGAATATGATGGGAGCTTTCAGAGAAACCAGGTTAAGGCTCAGTATGTTATTGCTAAGCTATTTCGTGTGGTTAAATATTAAAAATTTTCTATGAACTTTTATGGATTTTTTTTGTATTTTTTCTCTACCACTTTGATACATTGGCCAGACAGAAAAGGTAAACTTCAAATAAAAGAACATTTCTTGGACATTCAGAACATTGATAATAGGTTAGTTGTGCATGGCCATAAAGAACATAATGGGCTTAAGAATTGTTGTAAATATTGTGTTCTGCCACATGTACTTTTGCTTCATAGTGGTGACAAATTATTGGCTTTAGAAAAGTTTGGATCTAGGATGATTTTAAAATGTAATACTTTCGAACCTAAAGGGTTAGATTGTGATATTAACTGGCAATGTTTAATTTAACTGTGAAAGATCATTTAGAGGTATTTTTTTCTTCGTATGGGACTTCTTTAATGTGCTTAACGGTTAATGATTTATGCCTTAGAGAATGGATTTAAGTGCTGGTTTAAGAATTTGCTGTTTAGTGCCCAGAAGGTAAGTGGCTGAGGTATTAGGGGTAATAGAAGTACTTTAACTTTCCAGACCAGGAGTGCTGTTCAAAAAGTTACATATGTTTCATTGTATTTACTAGCTGCAGTTTTGTCTGGAAATAAGTAATATAAATATGGACTAGCTATTTTCGTATTGTGAGCCGGGTGGAACCAGGTAGAAACTGCAGCATGTAAGAACAGTGTAGTATAAATGACAGTGCTTCTTCATATGTACTGTCTGACAATTCAGTAAATGCACCCCTTTACTTAGGCGGGTAGGTGTGGCTCCAGATATAAATAGAATTATAAGTATTTGACATTCCATTTCTAAGGAATTTAAGACTGGTTAATATGCTGGTGCTATAACAGAATGTTTATATTACACCATATAATATTTAATTAGAACATGGCATGCAGTTACTGTTTAATTGCTACATGTTGCTTAAGTGGTATACTTGGTTATTAGCAGTGTTTCAGAATGATAAAATATGAATAGCGAGCTAGTAAGGCAGTCAAATGCATACACCTTTCAACAACTGATATTAACTACAACAGTCTATTAATATTATATCAATGGAATTAGAAAGGAAAAGTTAATAACAAAAGGAATTATCAACAGAATAAGTCTAGAGGTATACTGGCATGCATGGTTTACAGGTTTCAGTATTGCAAATACTAAGAACTGAAACAGGTAGAGTTAATAATCTAAAAACTGACAAGGAGGTAAACTGTAACACAGCCACTTCATAGGAAATTACTAGGTTATCGAACCGGAGGTCATTTTAAGCCTAGCTGTTTCATCCCAATGTAATACCATAGAAATGCTAGTCAATATCCAAAATAGCATTTAGTGATGGCTGCCCATGTCCAGGGGGGTTGTGGGCACTATCCCTGGTAAGAATTTATGGTGGTCCATCCACTCGTCCAGGTTCTTTTTGAACAGTGTCAGAGGTGCTCTGTTTCACATGAATTGGTAGCCTGTTCCAAAGACGTGACTGTTGCTGAGAGATAAATTTCTCCCTCCAGCATGTCCTATTTAAGTCACAGCCTATATTTAGGTCCCTGGAATGGGTAGCCCTAGTCCCATTTGATTTACAGATATGCAGCAAGTTCATTAGATTTGTGTCTTGGATTGCTCTGTAGGCCAGACATAAGTCTCCCCTAATAAGTCTATATGATATGGAGTATAGTGACAGGGACTTTAAGTCGGTCTGTGTAAGGCACATACTGGAGCCCCTTGATCTTCTTTGTTAGAAACCTCTGAGGTCTCTCTGATTGCTGTAGGTGCTTTGTACAGTACATGCCAAAAGGGGCATTATACTCCATTATGGGCCGGATAAGTGCCGAGTATAGGGGATTATAACTTCTTTTGCTCTCGAGGCAATCTCTTTACTAATCAAGTGTGCTACGTAGGAAGCTTTCCTTACTACAGTAGACACACAGTGGTCGATGTTAAGGTCACAGTCAACTTGTGATCCCAGGTCCCTTAATACTTCATGAATAATTAGCTTACTGTTGTTGATTTCATAGTGTGAGGGGACATTGTTTGTGTGAAAGGGAATGATGATGCATTTCATTACATTCAATTTGAGACCGGGACTAATGCACCAGTTGTGGGTCTGTTTGAGATCCTCCTGGAGTATACTGACATAATTTGGGGATTCAATGACTGCACCTAGTTTGCAGTCGTCTGCAAACTTGGTCAGCCACAACCCTTTAGGTTTGACATGAACTTCTAAGAAGTACATACTAAACAGTAGGGGGTCCAGCACTGACTCCTGTGGCACCCCACTAGTAACAGGTCTGCTGGTTGATGTGGAGTCACCCACTTTGATAGTGTGTGTCCGGTTTGGAGCCAGTTGGCAACCCATATTACAAAAAAGGGATTTACATTCAGATTGCTAACTTTATCGGTAATGCCTGAACATGGGATTGTGTCGAAAGCCTTTGCCAGGTCAAGGTGTGTGGTGTGCACAGATTTGCCATTGTCAATGACCCTGGTCATTTTTTCAAAGAAATACACCAGTTTTAATAAGCAGGATCTGCCCTTCACGAAGCTGAATTGGGAAGGATCCAGGGTTTGGAGATCACCTAATGTCTTTATGAGATCCATAATGATATATTCCCTGTTCTTACACATGAGGCTGGTCAAGCTTATGGGTCTGTAATTTCCTGGATCTGTTGCTAGGTCACCTTTGTGGAGGGGAATAACGGCTGCTGTTCTCCATTCTGCAGGAACAAAGCCTGTGGTTAGGCTATGACTGAAAAGGGTACTTATTGGTGATGCTAGTTCATGTTTTAGCCTGTTTAGAAGACATCCTGGGATGCTGTCTGTCCTACACAGGCTGTGTTTTTTTGTCTTGTACAAGGCTTTGAGAACCTGCACTTCAGATATGTAGGGTGGGGGGAGTTTTGTTGTAAGTTAGAAGGTGATAAGGGACTGAAATTTTCACCAAGCCTATTGCTATGCTATGCTATCTCTATTGCTTTTTTTGGTGAAATTTTCACCAAACCTATCTCTATGCTATGCTATCTCTATTGCTATCTCTGTGGGGTCAGTGTGTGTGATACTGTTGGCACTACAAGCATATGCTTGGGTCCTACCCCTTAGGTTTAGTATGTTATCTCACACTGTGAAAGTAGCAGACTCCAAATCCGACTTCAGACAAGTGGAGTACCACAGGGTTCAGTCCTGGGTCCTCTCCTGTTTGGTATCTACTTCTCTGAAGTACAGGCTAACACAGAAGGTCTTTGGCTAATGAAGTTCGCAGATGACTGCAAACTAGGAGCCATAATCTAAACTCCTAACGATGTGGATATCCCTACAAAAGGGCCTCACTGAGAAAGATGCCTGGTGTCAAAGCCATGGCCTCAAGCTCAGTGCCAAAAAGTGCGTTGTTATTCCTTTTGGTAAAAACTCTGTACCCATGAGCTACCACAAAGGTGTTAGTCTACTTAACACTGAAAGTGTGATAAGAGACCTTGGGACACAGGTGGATAATAGTCTATCCTTTGATAATCACATCGCCACAGTAGTCAGGAGATCCTTCTTCGTGGCACACCTCATCACAAAAGGTTTCTCATCCAGGAAAAAAGAGGTCATTGTTCCTCTCTACTCATCACTCATTAGACCCATTATAGAATACAGCGCCCCTTTTGGTATGTACCTCACAAGATATCTACAACTGGAAAAGCCACAGAAATACCTCATAAAGAGGATTACCAGCCTCAAATAGATGCCCTACGCAGACCGTCTCAAAAAACTCCAGCTTTACTCCTTCACATATTGCCTACTCGGAGGCGATCTCTTCCTAACATACAAAGCTATGTCAAACCCAGAGCTGTTGGACATGCTCCACTTAAAGAAATCCCAATCCCTCCAAGCTACACACTTCTAGGGACCTAAACCTTGTCACCACAATAAACAGAACATGCTGGAGGGATAGATTCCTGTCCCAGAGACTTCCCCTACTCTGGAACAAACTATCTATCTATATCAAACAAAGCTCCTTATTAGCACTCTTCAAGAAAAATCTTGATGACTGGATGGGAGATAGGAAATTCACCCTGGGGATCACTTCTGTGGCTCTGATTGACAGGGGCACAGGAAAATAATTTTCTTGGGTGGCAAAAGCCAGGGTACCTTTTTGGCAAGGCTTATATAGGCCTTAGGGCCAATAGCCTAGTACCTACCTATGAACCTATGTAGCTGTAAAAGGCCTTATGGTTATCCTTGGCTGTCCTTGCTAAGTTTCTCTCAAAGGAGCCCTTGGAGGATTTGACAAGTTGTCTGTTTTGCCTGTTGAGGCTGAGGAAGGTGCTTTTTCTTTGTTGGGGCCCTGCCTTTTTTTTCTTGGACAGCAACTTTTTGGATTTATGTTAAAGTTTGTTAATGCTGGATATCCAACATGGTAGATCGTTTTTACTTGGGACTCTGGTTTGAATCTTTCTGGTATGGCAGAGTTTATACACTTATGCAAGTGATTGTACAGGGCTTTAGTGTAAGCTTCTGTGTAGTTACCACTTTCAGCTTGGGGTGGGGCTTGAAATGCATTTATACCTTCACCTAGGAGGGCATAGTTTGCCCTGGTGATTTTTTTAGTGTGATTTCACCCTTTGTGAGTTCTGGCATTAGTGCCAGCTTGAAGGTGACTGATTTGTGGTCAGTTTTAACTAATGAGGGTTTGACAGTTGCGGCAGTGCATCTATTTGACATGTTGGTGACGGCCAGATCTAGAATGTTTGTTTCCCTTGTTGGGGTATGGACAATTTGTTCCAAGTCATTTGAATTAACAAAGTCAAGGAAATTTTGCACTAACGAGTTAGGGCTAGCAAGGTTCTTGAAACTGCGAAATTTGAAAACACTGACTGTCCTTGGGAAAGAAATCGCTTGGCCATCCTCATCAGTTTGCCATTTTCCCCACTGTAGTGCAATCTCAGAGTTGGTATTTTTAGTTGGGGGGGCACAGCCCTCTATGTTGGGGTGTGTGGGGCGAAGCCCCCCCACTATGTAGTGTTTGTGGTTATTTGTTGGTGTTTGTAGGGCAAGCGATTTCTTTCCAAGGGAAAGTAATCACTTATGTGGAAGTTCGATATTTTGAAAGTTTGCGGTTTTAGGGTCAATGAAGAGAGGTTTGATGGAATGCCTCTTCGAGGAAATAATATAGACCCGTCTAGCATAGGTTTCCCAGTTGGTGGGATAATTGAAATACCCCATAACCAGTGTGTTTGGTAAAACTTTGATGGTCTCCAGTTTGGTCAAGCAGACTTCATGGGTGTGGAGGGGGATCTATAACTGACTATGACTTGAATGGGGGTCTTACCCACCCTAAGTTGGACCTGGAGTAACTCAATGGGTTGTCCAGTCTAACTAGAAGGGAGGTGAATTTATCTCTAATACAGATTGAAACACCACCTTCTTTGGTTTTCACAGGTTCATGTCTAAAGGTATGGAAGGCATTGCAGCCTTGCAAAGCCAGGCTACTCACTGAGGCTTTGAACCAAGTTTCTGGGACTGCACAGACATCATCATCATCATCTTCAATTGTAGAAGTGCTTCCAGGGAGTTCAGTTTTGGTTTAAGCTCCTAGCATTTAAAAGCATGACCCTTATTTTGTTCTGATGGATTAATTTCACATTGGTAATGTTGTTTTTGAGACCTTGCCTAAAAAAGGCACTATGGGTGAGGCAAGAGTCTTTGCCAGCAGCCGAAAGCCTAGAGATACCAGGTGCAAACCGTCTCTGGCAAAGCAGCAAGGTTTGTCGATTATTGCTTCCCAGGCTGACAGGAAATGTATCCTCTTTGAATGACACTAAAATTTAGCCAATTATTGAAATACATTTTTGTTTATATTATGGCATCATTCTAGGTGAGGGCAGTATGCTGCTCAAGGCTAGGGACATACCTGCCTCAGACACATACTCAGAAAGTTTAACCTCTTTATATAATCCATTGAGGTATGTCTCAGGTCATTCACACCAACAGGAACGATGACAGAGTCATAACGGTACTTGTTGTTGAGAGACCTGAGTGCATGCATGATCTGACGAACTATGGCAACAGATAGGCAGCTGACTTTCTCCTTACCCAACAAGGTGAGTGAGACATCTGTGTGTCTCACTATTGGGTCTCCAATAACAAAAAGATTTGTTTTTTGAGTGTTACACCTTACTGGCTTGGTCGGTGAGACACTGGTGCTGCTATGTGTCATGGGTGATATGGTGACTGTATTAGGTGTAGTAGTCTTGGGTTTTGGAATTTTCTAGCGTTTCAGTAAGTTTTTCAAGAGAACCTCTTTGTATGTGGATTTACTTGTTTGATGCATACTATGTGTATGAGTAGTGGTACTATGAGCATATGTAGTGGTGGGTGAGTTGACAACATTCTCTGTGTTACTGTTTTGAGTGAGAGAAAGCATGGATTCTAGATTCTTAGTGTAAATACATCTTTCTCACACTGTACTAGAGTGCATTAGTAGAGGGTTGTCTGTACATGAGGCAAATGGTATACTGCCTCAAGAGACCCAAGTCAACAAGGTTGGGAAGAGAAACAAGGGAATTCCAACTGTCTACAATGTTAGGCTGAAGACTGTTGTCACTAGGAGTGGCTATTCAGAATCAATCACGGAGGAGCTCAGTGGATGGATATTTGTGCCTGGGTTTTAGGAAAAATTGATTGAATTTAACTGTCCGACTTTGGCAGTGTGCAGTGCTATGTGATGCGCAAACAAGGAGAAACCTCCTCAAATGCATGGTCTAAATACCAGAAGCTAAAAACTTCAAAAAGATTCAAAAGGACCAATGAGGATGATTATTCCAAGCCCTAGATCAGCCGCCCTTTACCAGACAGGTCCCAATCAGCATAATTCTCTCACAAAAGTGCAGATAGTCTTCTTCCAATCCAAGATCACCTGGAAATGTGCTCAAGAACAAACAAACCACTACAAACAGTTCCAGAAGCAGTAAGTCTGTATCTGAACTATGCTACAGCTACTAGCCACCCAAGTTTAAGCAGGAAACACTGGAGAATGTCTAAAGCAGTAGAAAAATAGCAGTGAGAGACAAAAAAATGTTTAAAACAACAGAAAATCAGCAAGAAGGCTCTAAAAATGTTTTAAACAGTTAAATCATTTAAACCCTGATTTATCCGTAGGTCAATTGATCTCAGTGAAGGTAGAAAATATATCCCAGGCAAAAAAAAGACTCTGGTATGGCAGATGTTTTGGAGTTTCCAATGCAAAATATGCATATATATATATATATATATATATATATATATATATATATATATATATATATGTGTGTGTGTGTGTGTGTGTGTGTCTGTGTGTGTGTAGACACACACATACATATACTCACATACTCATAAATGGTAGAATAAGGATGCACTGGATTAAGGGCAGGATAGAAAAAATAATCACTGTGTTAGTGATAATTTAAAAACTTGAAAATACTTACAAAACTAAAAAGTACTAAGCAAACTGCAGAGATACTGTACAAGAAATGTCCATCTCATCAAATAGCTTTCTTAAACTGACAAGATATTGGACTTAGCAGCAATTTGAAGGTTTATGTTACAACTAAAAAAATATATATATATATTTATACAGTGAGTGTCCTAATCTTTTGAAAATACAAGGAGGGTGGATATGTTCAAGTATGGAATGCTTTTGGTATAAGATGATCTAAAAAAAAGGCAGAAATTTCTTATAAAACCTTAATATGCAGGCACACAAAGAAGCAAAAAGGATGGTGCAGTTGGTCTGTGATGTTATTAATTTTATTTTATGACAGGATAGTGTTTTTACAACACATTGGGCATAAGGAATAGAAGCACTAAAGTAAGTGCATTATAAAGTCACATATTTATTCAGACTAGTTGCTTGGTTCTCCACTTATCTTAGTAATCAACCCGTGTGTGTGTTAAACCACAGAATGCTTTCACTACATATCTACCATGCTTCCCTTGCAGCTCCTCAAGTGTCCATTGCCTTGGCTACAGTTAGGGCTTTACCCCTCTACACCGTGGTACTGCCTTGTGAATTTGTTTAGGATTGAAGAACTGTGACATGGAAAAAAAGAAGACAAAGGTGCGTTTTTCTTTTAATGTAAGGCTTTATGTTTACGGTTTCTATTTTGATGGTACCTATGAAATTGTTCATATAATATGTTTTATTGCACATTGAATTCAAATGTTGAATCTCTTTTCTTTTTGATAAGTATTATTGCATCTTTACCACTGACCTGAGCTACTACCAGCTCTGGCAGATGGGATCTTAGTTAACACCTCATTTAAAAATGGCACCTCAAGGATTCTAGTTTTTTAATGTTACTTTGCTATTAAAGGAATGGAACATGGATCCCTGCTCATAATGTTATTATATATAATATCATAATAGGTTTAGTGGGAATTTGGTTTAATTTAGAAAAATATAAAGCAATAAATTTTGGATGCTATAATCTAAAGATGAAGCAATGCTTAGGTGAGATACTTCAAAGGCGAAGATGGTTACCATGGTACCTGAAACTGAAACATCTTATTTCTGCACATGAAAACTGCATCATGTAGACCAGGATTTGATTTATTCAGCCTCCTTGTGCCTATTATGTAACTGAATAAGTCATTTATGCAGGCAGTGCTCCTGCATCATCCTTGAAAAGAGAGTTGTGTGCAGTTGACTTACCTTGCTAACAAATAAAGAAAAAACTATAATGTATTTATGTATTTGCATATGACAGACTGAGCGAGTGAGTGAGTGTATTCCATGATATGCTGACACTTTGACTGGAGTAAGTTTCTATGCATTTCACCCAATGGCTGATGGGATAGTCTGTGGCATACTCACTACGTTATAAAAGATAAATGTGGGCCATCAGATAATGAATGGATGTTTACTAGAGAAAACAGGTGAAATAGGTATAACTTTGATGAAAACAATCATGAGATGTGTGCTGTTGGGAATTAAGTTATTAGTAAAGGATAACAGATAACCGTAACAGCCACGTTATATGTGAGAGACTAAGATCAGAGGTAGGATGTATTTTGTCAATGACTGATCAGTAACTAGTTAACAAAAGGTGGACCTACTAAAGATTTTAAGAAGCATTAGAGAAATCATCATGGGTTTGTGGAGCAAACTATAGCAGTGTAACAGAATAATAATTTTAATTGACACTATAGACATGCCTTTTCCAGATCAGCCTTTTATTGTAGATTATGTAAGCTGTTTCAGTCTACTAGTAAACCATGAGAGAGAAAGCCACTCTACCTTGAAAAGTAAACAATGTGGACAGACATACACAGAGTACATTCAAGCATAAACAGTTTTACAGGTATTAGAAATATGAAATGAGATGTATAAAAAAGTATGGAGTAACTTTGGGATAATTGTAAGATAGCTGACTATCTACCTAGATATAAAAAGTGGCAGGAGGCCCATCAAGCAACAACTTCAACTGTCCAGTATTTCCACAACACCACAGAGGGAAAAGTCCTTATACTGAAACTAATACCAGTTCTTTCTATAAAGCTAGGTGTGTTCTACATAGACATTAGAGTGTAGGAAATATATACTTGGCTACATTCACAAACCTGTAAATAGGAACTTGTGGTCTGTACACAGCAGGGCGTAGCAGGATGTAAGTGTTTTGTTAGGATCTACTAGTTAAATGCCAGGGGCTTGTTGATTTTAGTAGTAACCCGTCTCAAAGAAAATGGTTTCAGACCATCAGACACTACATCTTGCAACACCTGATTATGACAAAGAAAATATATAGTGATAATAATGTCAAACTTTGCACATTGTGGTTAAAGGAACACGCAGTTAATTAACACTGTGCAGGTTTATTAGAGAAAACATCATATTATCTGAAACTGAGACATCTTATTTCTGTGTACTACAAAA
Source organism: Protopterus annectens (assembly GCF_019279795.1). Lineage (NCBI taxonomy): Eukaryota > Metazoa > Chordata > Ceratodontiformes > Protopteridae > Protopterus > Protopterus annectens. Next base: position 329,362,286 of record NC_056750.1, on the reverse strand, counting down.
CTAGCCACACTCTTCATCTGTATTCATCTTTCTTATCAGATTTATAAAAGTCTGGTATGTGCCATACTTCTGATCAAAATTAGTTCTGCCTACAAAATTACAGTTAGCCACAAAAACCAGCAGGGCAGAAAGTCATACTTTTCCAAAGCTATACTTCGTAAACTAAATATTAGAAAATCCAGTCAAAAGTGTGTGTCTGTTGCACAGTCATACCTTACCTCACTGAACACCCAAAACTGTAACACCAGTCCAAAGCTTGCCTCATATGCTCTTGACCTGTGTTTAACCTGTTTTGCTACAGAAGTCACAAAACCTTCTCAATTAGCTGCATTTACACTGCTAAGCTCTATCCCCTATATATCATCCTCCACTAACCGTCAAACTTTACTAGGTAAAACAATTTTCTGATTACCACTCCTCCATCCTTGCCCTATTTAATCTGCCATTCTAGCCTGTCAGTCAATGGTAAGTGTAATATGTGTTCCCAATTTTCTGTCTTTGTTCCTTTTTTATCCCATTCACTCTCAAAGAAGTATGAAATACAACTGTTGGCCTCGAAGTTCAAGGCAAAAAAAGCAGCAATAGTACAACATTATACAACACTGTCTAAAGTTTTGACAGAGGATGGGAATAGGGAGAGAAAATCATTAATCTGTACAACATGGACTATAGGCATAAAAATGTGATTTACAAAAAAATAGATAAAAAGATGCAAGGCAAGTTCTGTTTTTGATATGCAAGATTAAAGAAATGTTAACTGGCTATAACTAATAACTGCATATTTTTGAAACCTCAGTGGCCAGAAACTAATGGGATAAGGACTGCATCATTCGTAGTTAGTAAGCATTTGACTGCTGGGTAGAAGCAACCTTTTATGATATACAGTTTATACAGTGTGTATTCTAACTCAGTCTATAAAAAGTTATTAATTTTGTTGCAGGATGCATTCTGCAATGTTTTTCTCAAGTTCCAAGTGATGCTTACAAATGGAACACTATGTATACAGCATATACGGTGGATCACATGTGGAATACTGCGCTGTCATGATCGTATTTGTGATAAGAATCACAATCATGACACCATGCTTCAGGGATATGTACTGTGCTGTTATCCTAACCAATAAGCTGTACATTTCTACAGAACACACAGTGTTCTGACATGTGGACTGCTAACTCAAAAGTTAAGGGAGCACATCATGGCCACCTTTATGTCTGGCTAAAAAAAGTAAAATCAGGACTTTTTACCTTGGGATGGGGATGTTAGAAATCTAAGCATTGTAAGATTTAAAATGTTAACACTGGGAAGAGTTGAAATCTAAACATCACTGTGTTTGTAACATAATCATGGGGTGATGTTCTACATGTAAACATGAGGGCCGGTGTATATATTAACATCACTAGATGCAAAACACAAATACTTTCAAAAAGTATGTGTGTGTGTGTGTGTGTGTGTGTGTGTGTGTGTGTGTGTGTGTGTGTGTGTGTGTGTGTGTGTGTGTGTGTGTGTGTGTGTGTGTGTGTGTGTGTGTGTGTGTGTGTGTGTGTGTGTGTGTGTGTGTGTGTACATGGTTGTATTTGTAATGAATGACCAAGTAAACCTGGACTCATGAAGAAAGGTAGCTGTATATGTGTAGAGTGCAGTAGGCTGAGCATACTGGATTTCAATTTCACCATGAGCACTTCACAGACATTACTACGAGGTATGAGGTTTTACAGTCTGCCCCAGCTGTATGCTCTGCTTATTAATGGGGCTGCATGAACTTTCACAAGTTGGATGCCTACATGCCAGGCACAAGGTATGAACAGTTTTGACCTTGCTAAGTACATATGAAAGTGTACTGTGGGGGTGAAATTAGGTGTAAAGTCTACACTGTAATAGGCACACAGATGCTGCCATGCTATGGACTTACAATAGACAGCACTGCAAGCAGTATGTTGAAAACATACATCTGGGTTTAGAGTGCACAGCATGGCAGTTTGTGTGCCTATGCATTGTGGGTGCAAATGATTATGGGGGTACATGTAAAAGAGTGGTATGCACATACACACGTGCGTACACATGCACACACACACACACGCATGCACGCAAGCACACACACGTGCGTACACACGCACACATACACACACGCATGCACGCAAGCACACACACACACACACACACACACACACACACACACACACACACACACACACACACACACACACACACACACACACACTCTCTCTCTCTCTCACATGGACTTATAGCAATACGTGTTGTGCATGCTTTACACAAACTGATGGACTTGTGATAGTGTGTGTGTGTGAGTATTCCACAGTATTTGTATTTTCTAATGTTCAGAGCAAGAACTACACTGCTATGGGATACTTAGTAAACAAAAATGGGTCACACAATTCAGACATTTTTTTTTACACACCTGAAACTCACTACCACACATCCATACAAGCAACATCTGCAGCTTACTAGGTTCTTTCTCTCCATATCTGATGTCATTCTGCTACATGTTTCAAGGCTCTACTGAGTTTCCTGTAGGCTAACATCCCACATTTACTTGTTGGAGCTGGTGTGTTCTGGCTACAGTATCAGTGGGTTATAAGAACATTTAAAAGTCATGTTGTATTTTTCACCATGTAGAATTAATGTGTGTGTGTGTGTGTGTGTGTGTGTGTGTGTGTGTAAGATATATATATATATATATATATATATATATATATATATATATGGGTCTACTTTACATGGTCGACTCTTCAGAAAGTCGACTTTCATATGGCCGAGACCATATGATTGACTTTCGAAAAGCTGACCATGTAAATAAACACATAACACATACCAAACACTTACCTTTCCACTGTTAGCAGGGGGGCTCCACTCCCCCACACCCCCCCGTAACTTAAATATACCAACTCCTAGATCGCACTTCAGTGCGGAAGAGGATATTTTCCCATTCCGCACTGTACAGAGATAGCGATTCCCCATGGTCAGCTTTTCGAAAGTCGATCATATGGTCTTGGCCATATGAAAGTCGACTTTCTGAAAAGTTGACCATATGAATGGGACTTATATATATATATATATATATATATATGTGTGTGTGTGTGTGTGTGTGTGTGTGTGTGTATACATACACACATATACACACACACACAAACAGACATGCTTATGTCACAAATTCTATAATGATGCTTCTGTATATCTATGTCTGTCCATGCGGCTACATTTTTTTGGGGACTCCTTAGCACTTGGGACACGTTTACTGTGACACTGGACATGGTGAAGAGGGACCATAATGTGGGATAGCTGTTGATTGTATTGCAGTAGTGTGTAAGATGGCAGCTTTGGTGCTGAGTATTAAATCATTTTTGGAGCTAAACTATCTGCGCTATTCAGGCAGTAGTGCTCATTTGCGTACATTCTGTGCAGCACAGCTGACATGGCACACTGCAAAACACTTGCCATTCTTTTTTTTTGATATCTTTTTCTGATGTTAGATGTGTATTTCCTGGACTACAAGCCCTATGCAATATGTACCACACGTGTCAATCTCTTACAGCCCACACAGTTTAGATTTATCTCATGCTTTAAATAACAGAGTTCCAGTATGTCTGTAATTAAGTAATTTTACTATGTTCATTATTTTCCAAGAGTTAGATTGTTCACAAATACTTCACATCTTGTTTATTATTGAATAAGAACTATGCAACCTAATACACTACCTTGGAAGTCAAGTGGCATTGATGTACTGGCACATATATTACTGTTAATAAAGAACAAAAACTGAATTTTAAAGTGTGACCTTTTATCACATTTACAAATCAGTGTCCAGCAAAGGTCATCAAGGCCTAGTTAAATGTAAATGATTAATGGTGTTATTTACCTAATAGAGTAGTAAGATGACATTAAATTGCATAGATGTTTATCAGCACATGGCAAACAATGACTATAAAAATGTCAAAGATAATTCCAGAAACTGACGGACTACTTATAGTGTAATATAGGAAAGTGCTGTATTATAAATAACTAGCCTGGTAAAATGGCATGAATAGAGAATGGCTTAATTCAAATTGTTTTTTGCACATTCTTTTAATTGTGTACAGAATATGTTTGTGAACAGTTGTTGCACTGAAAGTTGCAATAAAATGTATTTATTTAAAAAAATAATGTTTTTTTTCCACCAAAACATCAAAACAACCTACTTAGGACTCTGAGAAAGATAAACAAGTACTCTTGCCAAAATGGCTAGTCCTTCCTTTTTATACTTTAACACCCATCCCTAATGAGATATAGTAAGGAAAAGAGTTGCGCATCAAATTTCCAGCCAGGATCTTAGAAGAGTACTAGTGAGTACGCATTTCCATGATAACTGTGCAGAGTAATTTCCTTATTCCTGCATTCAGACAGCTGATTTTGATTAATTGGAGGCAGCTCCCTTTGTTGGTTTAAGAAGTTCTGAACAGATTCCAAGATGGCTACTGTGCTGGGAAGGTATACTGGAGCTAGTTGTCCTCTATAATTCAATATGGAATGTACAACACTAACTTAGTGAATTCCTCACCAAGAATGAATTAAGGCTGACTCTTCCATGGACTACCTTAATTTGGTCTGGTTCCTTGAAAAAAAAATGCAGGATTTTGAGCTTTCCTGCTTACTCGGTATTTTGACTATTACAGCATTTTCATCAAACTGCCTTCCTGCAATGGCTGTTAGAGCTGGACAGGAGATGGAATCCAAAGTAACCAAAACCAAATAGTCTGTAGTAAAATCTTCAGTGAATGCAATAAAACCCAATGGCAAAGAGGGGAAGAAAAAAATCTTTAACTTCCTGGATAGCTTCTGAAACAAACTGACCTCTGCTGGAACCAAAATTGCCTTGGTACAAGCTACTGAAAAATTGTCTCAACAATTTTCCAAGTTAAGGGCTTTATTAACAGAAATAATTAGGAAACTGGTTCAAGAATTTCAGCTTGTGAAGTCATTATTTTCGAAAATAACTAAAATGTTCATATACTTCAAAGAAATGACAACTTTAAAGTAAACTTTCTGGAATTTGAGGTTAGAAGCAGATGAAACAAATCATCCTCAGAGGCTTACTAGAGCTATCTGATTCTATCAATCTAATGAAGATAATTAAAGACAGTTTTCTAAACTTCTGGATGACCCTAAACTGAAAAACACATTTACTCATTGCTTCCTACTTCACCGTAATTGACCGAGTTGCTGCCTGTATGACAAACTCATTGAAGTGAGAGTTTTGTATGCTCTTATGATCAGTATGCTTGTTAGCAACTGCAAACCATTATTTTTCTCTTACTGGGACAGATACATACCCAAAGCTAAGACATATGTATGCTGTGGTTTGTATGTGCATCATTTGCAAAATGAAGGTTTACAATAGCAATTTTAATTAAAAAAAAAATGTTTTTTTTCAGGGGATAATGCTGGGGATATGACTAGCACAGCTATGTAGAACAGTGACAGACATGCTAGATGGTAGCTAGTGAGTGTATGTGAATACTTTTGCACACAGTGCACAATGATGGAAGGGAGAAATAACCAAACTGTACAAATTAAGTTTACAGCTCTCTTGAACACAAATATGTAGATTATTTGTCATACACAGTGTGCCAAATGCCACGATGTATGTTACATACTGGCACAGTATCAAGTAGAACATGCCTAACAGTAAGAAATGGAATTGGCAATGGACATCTGACTACTTTGGTAATGACGCACCTGTAAAATTCCAAATGCAGTGGTACACAACCTCACAACAAGTTCAAGTACAAAGGTACACAACTGCATTGTAGTTTCATGTCCATGCTATGCCATTACAAATCATGCAAAACAAAATGTTAAGACTCAGTCTTCTAGCAGACACTCTTGTACTCCACCACACCTTACTTAATAACATCAAGTGGCTATCAATAACACTTTTCACAATGTCAGACTTGAGCTACTGCCCCATCTTAAAACAGCACTCCTATTTAGATACCAAAATTACACCCTGAGAAGCTTTCAAGATGACATCCTTTTTTTACCTGCCCATGATTTTAAACTGATAGTGGAAAATGAGCATCTCTAGACTAGGTCCTGCCATTTGGAACTGCCTTCTCATAGAAGTAAACAGTCAAGATACACTTGTGGCCTTATGTGGCAGCTTGGACATCCACAGAGATACCTTATAAAAAGGATAGTACACTTAAAAAATTTGCCCAACACGGGCCATCTCAAGGTCGTGTTGCTATACTTGGTCTCTTACACACTGCTAAGTGGTGACCTGTGTCTGGCAATGAAGGCATCCTCCAACCCAGTTCTGATGGACCTACTGCACATTAGCAAGTAAAATGACATTAGAAATACCTGGTCCAGGGATCTAAACCTTTTTGGGAAAATCATCAGAATGGTTTGGAGGGACAGATTCATCTCGTAGAGGATACCATTCCTCTGGAACAGACTTCCATCTGCATAAAACTCATCCCTATCCAAATTCAAGTGTAAGTTGGATCTATGGATGGTAACAGAAAATTTATCCCAGCCCCCCGCTCATGTACAACTAATGGACAGAGGTAGCTCCTAAATGTTTTAGCCCATGATTAGGACCTTTCTAAATATCAATGGTATGATCCCAGTTATTACCACTTGAGGCAATATAAATATAGTCCGTAAATGGGTAAGGTTAATGTAAGCACTAAACAGAAAAGGTAATTCCAAGCATCAAATGTGAAATTTGCCCATGCTTAAAATGGTCTGCCAGGGTGGTTAACCTATACATTGTAATGCACTAGGAATCAGCAGGTAAATGTTACATGGATATACAATAAATAAATAAATAAATAAAACAAAAAAGAAACAAACAAAAGGGGGGATAATTATATCTGCATTACTCTTGTTTACCCATGATACTATCAAAATAGACTAAACCTGCACATTTTGGAATGGATCCACCACCACAGTGGAACTTTAAGAACCTATATTCTATTATGTTAGCCCATGTCCCTGTAGCAGTTGCATTTACTTTCTTTAAACAGAAAGTCTCTGAGTATTTTAGCAAAAGTCAGTAGTTCAACTTTATTCTTATTTTCTCCAGAGATTGCTCCAAAGAGCTAGAACTATTTTCCAGAAAACTTTTTCTCACATGCCATATGTGACAAGTGGCCTGCATAACTGAATACCATAATTATTTCTAACAGTATAGGACTGGTTGTTTAAAGTGCAGCCCACTGAGGAGTAGTGGACAGTAGCCGTCCTTTAATATTTTGTAGATGAGTGTATCAAGAAATTAAGTAGCTCTTCCTGTAACAGACAGCCAGTTGTTTGAGTAGACATCAATGCAGTGATGCTCATTTTCCCTAGTCAGAGGTGTGAATCTAAGTGTTTTATTTTCAACTGATTGAATGAGTGCAGTATTGTGTGCAGACAGAAGTGCAGTTAAAGGGAGGCAGGATCCCAATCTGGGGAGGAGAATATTTATGAAAATTAGCCTCAGTCAGTTACTAAAATTACTTAACTGTAACATATACCTTATGTATACAATGTGGCATTCTATACATTGGATTATGGTAAAAAATCAAAATTAACTGCTTTTGATCTTTGCAGATAAAGTGTACTTATTAACTACTACTGTTCTTCTGTCCCTCAATCCACTTTTTAAAATGTAATTCTTAAACCTAAGCATAATTCACAAGCATGTCACTCCTCTAGTTGGTGAAATTAAGATAATACCTTCCAAAAGTTTCAAAATGATGGCATCTTTGGTTTACTTTTAGTGAGTGTATTCCTCTTAAAAATTATGTTACACTCTCTACATGATATGTAGCAATACAACATAGCTACTACTTCTAAAAAAGCAATTTTTTCCCTGAGGCATTAAGGCATTACCTGCAGGTATACAGTGTAATGTATGCAATGTGGATATCAAGCATATCTGCTGGTCTTGTCCCTCTGTGTCTTTGAATCATTCCCTCATAATGCATTGAGCACTCTGTCTGGAAACAGGACTGAGTAGTGCAGTTTATGTTTCTGAATCCTTATCAGAGTGAAAAAATTACCAATAAAATATGGAACATTAGTGTATCCACACAGCAATGACAATACTGTATTCACGTGAGGTTGACAACACTGCAGTTGTATCTAACATTTCTTACTGATAAGTCAGCACAAAATGCTACTAACTATATGAAGAATTATGGCAAACTAATATGCTTTACATTATCATAGTTATAACTGAAATCAAATTTTAAATTTGTAAAAACTTTATTCATATATTCAGTATAACAATGATCTTTTTATAAAATATGTTCATCCTAAATATATTATCTTCTTCACTATAAACAAAATCTAACAAAACTAGAGGTCATGCTAGTAATGACAGCCACTGCAGTAGCTAACAGATGCATTCCATATTATCAAACTTAACTGCATTAATAATTAAAGTCAGCTGCAGCAAAATGTATACAGCATTAATGTTTGCTATATACAGTGTACATCTGCACAGTATGTTCATAACTGCAGATGTGTTACTATCATGTAGAAAATAGTATACAAGGGAAAAAACACTTAAAAATCACATACCATATTTCAGAATTTTATTTTATCTGAGAACTTGTTTTAATTTTTATTTAAAAAAATCCTCTGACTCCACAATGTAGATAGCTGTTGATATGCTATATTCTTTAACTCGGGCGCTACATATATACATAGCCAAAAGTTAAATGCACTTTTCATCTAAAAGGAAATGATGTATTTCAGACAACCAAGCATAGACTGGTACAGCATGTTCCTTAACACAAAAATATACCAAGTTCATCACCTTCTAAACAATTAGCACCAAACACATGCATCAGGGCTATCACAGTCTTTCTTATGCCAGCCACTTGACATATTAATATCTTTATACAACAACAGATCAGCAAACAACTCATTCAAAGAATTGAAATAATATTCTTGGTCTATTAGAAGTGTTACTCCACCCTTATTAGTTTATTGTATAACAATCGAAAATAATAGCCTCCATTTTCCCAAATGCACAATTTTAAACATAAAAGATGAATCATTTGTTTCACTTCCACCAAACAGCAGCAGCACATCACTCAATCAGTCAAATTACCACATCTGACAGGAATGCAATTCCCACACTTTACTTAACAAAGCCACTTCCTTTCAAATTAAAATACAGTCTGTAATACTAAATAACAATCAGTTAATTTATATCCATTTGTAACAGTATTTCCATCACATTCCTATAGGATACTAATGCTCGCTTTCCTTGAATTTATCGTGGCACCTCCCTTTTTGTCCTCATGCCCCCTTCTATTTGATTGTCTTATTTAGTCAGCTACCACAGCAAAGGACTCCTGTAAACATTTTTACAACAGAGGTAGTTCCACAGTCTCTTACCAATCCTTCAAGAAAGCCAAACCATGCACATTAACCTTGAAAGGAAGAGAAAGTGGGAGATAAATGGTGTTGTGATCCAAAAAAAAAAGATGAACCAAGGTCCGACATGGTACAAGATGGTGCCATAGCGCAATCTTACTACAGACATATCCAGACCAATCCTGAAGGATCTTGAGGAAAAATTTAAGTTCATTAGAGATATACCTAAGTGACTGAGCAAAGGACTACAATCCTTAGCCAAGAAGTATTCCATTTTCTTTGAAGGCTGTACCACAACTCAGTATTTGAGACAAAGATGGAAATCCTAAATCCGAAATTTGTTCCAAAGGCACACATTCTGCTCTGAGGCCAAAAAATGTTAATCCAAATAGCACTGTTTCTGATACTGACCAGACTGTTCCAGTGAGAGACAACTGCCATATTATGGCTATATTCCAAATTGTCAAAATTATTTATTTAAAACCCAGTAGCATGGCTAGGGCAGGTCAAAGGGGCAACTGCCCTGGGCAGAAAGTGTTGGGGGTGCAATTGGTTAATCCTGATTGCTCTTCAATGCATACCAACTTTTAAAAGCTGCTGTTGCATTTGTGGGTAAACCTGAGCAATGTAGCTCCCAGTGTGTGGTCTAAACTATAGCAAGCAGTTTGCTACAGTTCAAAAGTAAAATCTTTTTTTAAACTGAAACACGACAGCTGTAGAACACTCCATGCAACGTATAAACTGTAGAAACTGCTGCTACATTTGTAACAAGCAGTTTGCACAGTTTAAGGAGTTTTGTTTCTTTTTCTGTTTTTCAACTAAAACCTGTGTTCGCTGATGGGTATAAACTGTAGCAACTGCTTACTACATTTGAAGTAAGCAATTTGTTACAGTTTAAAAGAGTAAAGTCTTTTCTGTTTCTTTAACTAGAATCTGAGTACTATAGCGCTCTGTGCAGGGCATAAACTGTAGTAACAAGCAGTTTGCTACATTTTAAAAGAAATACAATTTTTTTTCTATTCCTTGCCTTTTTTTTGTTACAAAATGAGAGAAAGGAGGGTCGGGAGCAGGGGCCAGAAGTGGGACCTGAATGGCTGGGGCAGAAGGGAGGGGTGTGTGTCAGTAGAAGGAGTGGATATTTTATTTTTTACTCTCCACTTAAAGAACTTGTGGGGGGAGGGGGTGGTGTGGGCACAAGGTGCTGGTTGAGCCAGCTCTACTTCTGATCTAACGCTTCTCCTCCCACAAGTTGTACTCCACTAAGAATAGCTTGAAGCATTCATGAAGTTAAAAACTACTGTTTCCATGAATGCAGTCATATCTAGTGAGCAGACAAGTTTCAAATGTCTTTTCTTGCATATAAATACAACTACACTACAGCTGAGAATTGCTTAATTACCTCAATGCTGCTATTAAAAGGCAACTCCTCGCTGAAAGTGTGTAGAAAGTTTTACAAAGTGATTTGTAAAGTTTTAAAGCACTCAAGAGTATCAAAAATGCATATCGAACAAATGTTAGCTAATTGCTATAATTATAGAGTTAGTTCTCTTTGTCTCCTTCAAAGGAGCAATGAGGTGATAACGTGTGTGTGTGTGTGTGTGTGTGTGTGTGTGTGTGTGTGTGTGTGTGTGTGTGTGTATGGAAAGCATACATATAATTGAATGTTCATAATTTTGAACCTTTTTTACACTGGCATTTGATTACTTAATCTGATGTTAAGTCCGTGTGAGACCATGAACAGTGGGGATCGAAGGATTTGCACTTTGATCTCAGGGTTGGAATATACAATTAGCAGGAGGTATGGGGGCACAGGGGGCTTGTCCCCCTGCAAAAATATAATATAGTGCTACAGGTTTAAAAAAACACCAAATCCCATAATGCATTGTGCCTGGTGTTTCAGCTTTTGTTTGGGTAGAGATGTGAGATGAAGCTGCTGCCATTCTGCTATGCAGCCATTATGTGATTTGTTAAAGCTGCCATTTTACTACAAATGGTAGGGCTTGCTGACATTCTTAACATCACTACAAGATGACTTGGTAACCCTAGGTATGCATTATGACAGTAAAGAAAAAAATCAGAGATTAGGCAACAGGGAGCTTTCAGTTATATTAAATTTGTTTTATGACAATATGTCTGCAAACAAGATTTTCAGTGTCTGAAAATTATGACTGCACAACTTTCAGAGATCAACTCTTCACACAAGCACATATGTAAGAACAATTCTTCCCTTACTTTTGTGACAGACAATGCTGTCTTCTTATCACAACAGTGTACTGTTGAACATCCTAGTTGGTACCTTATTTATTTTAATTTAGTCCTCCCTCCTCTATTAGATCCTTGTCATTTGCCAACAAATGATTTAATAAATGCAGTGTGTCATAAACCTTGATGATTTTACAAGACTGTTTACCAAATGACACTTTCAGATCATAAGCAAACATGACTAAATCAACAAATCATACAGCTTTGCATGACTCCGAGGAAAAGTAACAGGTAACAGCCCATCAATGCCATAGGAATATTTACAATTATTGCAACACATTTTATTTGCTGCGCTAAGCCTACTATACCCCTCCAGGCAAAGGAAAACTCCTTGTGTACTCCTGTAGTAAAAAGCAAGCGTTAAATATGAAACACCTGAGAGAAAAAGCCTTGTGACACTGCAGTTTCAACACAAAATTGCTGTTTAACACATTACTAACCACTGAATTACACTATTTTGACACTTTTGCATGTGGTCAGGTCATGGCCAGAACTTAAACAGAATGAGCACTCCACCATTTCACTTTACGCATATATCAGACACCTAAATGAAAATATGGCTCTGTGCAGTGTAAACATAATCAAATCCCATTTCACAGAGACAGTTTCAAACATAGACATTCAGACAATAACTGTTGCACCACCAAAGGTGACCCATAATGCCAGTTTAAGTTTATTAATTTCATCCAGCTGGATTACAGTTCCTTCCTCTGTGTCACACTGCATAATCTCCCAGTGCAAAACTGCAAACTGTGGAATCCAAGAAAAGCAATCATTCACTGTTTTTCTTTTAAGCTTGTGAAAAATAAAGAAAATGAGCCATCCTTGAACCAACTCCTTAAATTCTTCCCTATTCTTAGACTCATCGACCTTTCAACTATACAACCTCACAAAATTAGACATCTGCTTCGAAATTAAAAGCATCTTCCTGGTGAAACTGATATGCATTTTGCCATTAATTAGCTACAATCTCATACAACATCACAGAAGGAGAATGTTGGTATTAAGCAGAATAACGAAAGGGTTGTCGTGAGTCCTGCTTAGATATATCTAAGAATTAAATAAAAAAAAGCATGTTGATACAACGGTCATTTAAAACAAGTCAGAAAATAACAAGTAGAGGGTAACTAATTAATGTGGTTACTTTAGCACTTGTATTTTATTAGTCTCCTCTTCAAAAAGAAATATTTAAATAATGATTGGCCACCAGCTTGGCAGACCAAAGAACACTGTAAATCCTAGCAATTTCCTTTTACTGTTAAGCAGTAGCAGAGTGGAACAGGAAACTCTGATACTGGCTTTTTTAAGCACTCATCTCTGAGCTTTAGCTCATTACTGTCATTCCCTTATTAACCCATTCATTCATCCTTCCTTGGGGTAAGAGCTAGCCTAACCATTCCCCAGCCATGGGAATCATCATATGACCTGTCATTCCCTGATTGGGGCGGGAGATTATCAGCCAATTTATAGCTTTCCAGAGACACTACTCAGGAACTGCCAGGCCATCATTCTTATGAAGAGGTCCTCTGTCTCTAACTACCTCCTTCCCAGCAGTGGACAGTAGCTTTCATTAAGCTGCTGGCTAGGAGGTCCCTTGTGTACCTATGCATGCAGCCAGGAATTCCCTCCTGGCCCTACATGTGGTGGGAGCAACATCAATCCAAGAGCTGCTAACAGCAATCCCTCAACAGTCCTCTTGAGGTGAGTCATGCAGTGGTTCATACATCCTCTCACCACCCAGGATGGGCAAGCCAGCACAAGACACACACTCCCACTACCTGTGTCTCAATCTTTCTGGTGTTCGGGTCATTTGGGTCATAGTCATTTTATCATCCATGTATGCTTCAAAGTCACCCCACAATACTAAGCTATTTTCTAACCATGCATGAGCTACATCTAACTGTCCATATGTAAAGCATGTTCAATGCCAAGCTTACTGTATATGAAGAGAACATGACAGCAAGTAAGAGAACATCTGGTCTGCACAGGTAGACAGCTTGACTGATTAATATGTATACAGCATAACTGCAATGCCATTACAGAAAATAGTTACATGGTTTATTACAGAGTTCATTGCAACTTTTTCAATGGCATTTGAGAAAAATCTTTTATGGAAATTATATTTATCTTACAGGGGTTTGTAAAGTACCTGCAGTTAGAACTTAACAGATGCCTCAGTGTTAAACTGCAAAGATTATTCATTACAGGCATTTGAAGCATTTACTCAATTTGCATAATAGTTTGAATATGTTAGTGTGGGTTAAAGTCCCTTATGTTATTTGTATAAATACACGTCTTTCAAAATTTATACAAGCTACTTGTCATAGTGCTGCAAAATGGCTTGTAATTATTATGAAGTATGTAGCGCATATAAGGAATAAGTCAAAGATCTCCTTTTAGAATGGAAGAAACTATTAAATTAATAATTGAAAAATAATAGCTTGCCATTGTTTCTAAACATAGATGTTCCAGTCAGATGTGTCAAGAATGTGAAAGGTTATTTTCAAAATGCAAAAGTTGATTTCATGTTTCCTCCAAGAGTTAATAAAAGAATAAAAATGTTATGTACTCACCATGACATTCCATCTGTGTTGTCCAGTTTCATTCTACAACAGTTGGGTTCAGATCTGATCCTCAGATCTGACTTGGCCACTTCTTCCAGATCATACAACACTTCAACTCTCAAGCTCCCCCCTTTACCCTTAATGCCCCAGCCACCTAACATACCTCAGACCTAATTTGCAGCCCATAAATCTATATATATATCAGTGTAAAATAGAAGGAATGTTAGCTGCAGCTCAAACAAGGAACAGAAGTTCCTCTGAAACTGTTTGGTCTGTCCAGGAGATAAACAAAGAGTGGGTAGGTGGGAGGGAAGATGAGGACGAATGAAAATGGACAACACAGATGGAATGTTACGGTGAGTACATAACTTTTTTTATCTGCTGTTGTCATTTTCATTCATTCTTCAACAGCTGGGACATATTTTCCAGCTGCCTAAATCCCTGGGGGACTCTAAGGAAAGATATTCTGAAGCACATCTGAGCCAAAAGCTGATCTTCCCCTAGAGATCAGATCTAATTTGTAATGAGCAAAGGTATGATGATTAGCTCAAGTTGCAGCTGCACAAATATCACCCAAGGAAGTTCTAGACAAAAAGGTTGACGAAGTCACCACAGACATTGCAGAAAGGGCTTTTGTAGGCTTTGGTAAAGGCAAACCCACTTTCTTATAAACAAAGATAATATAGTCGGTATACCTTCATATGGTTGAAGCGCATATCTGCAACGACAGATGTGCGAAAGTACGAGTGCCAAAGTTTGTAATGATGAACAACGAATTGCTAAAATCACTAATGAGCGAATGTCAGTGTGCATTCGCTCATGTGAATTCAGCATTCTGAGTGCAGATCGCACTATAGTGGGGATTGGAACATGTATCCATCCCTTACTATAGTGCAATCTTGGAGTTATTATAGTAAATTAGCAGGGGGTATGGGGGGCTTGCCCCCCTGCATAACAGTGTTTGTAGACATCCAGAAATATCGGGTGTTTCGAAAACAGTCAACATTCCTGGAATGTTGAATTCATTGATCAGCACTTTTGCTGTTTTACACATTCTGACCTTTTGAGATGGACATTAGATGGGTCGCATATTTTACTTGCAACCTTGTAAATGTAAACCAATACAGTCAGTCAACCATTTGGCCAAAGTTACTTTAGATACTGGTGTGCAAGGTTTTGAATCAGGAAAGGAAAGAAACGATTGTTCAGATTTTCTCAAATCTTTGGATCCTGTGACGGTAGATATGCAACTGTCTATGGACATCCAAAAGATTGTAATATATATTCTCATTTGTTTGACAAGTAGTGAAAGAAGACTGGGAGACTGATGACCTGATTAATATTAGATTCTGACACTACCATTGTTAAAAAGGAAGGGTTTGTCCATAAAGAAACTCTGCCCATGTGAAATATTAAATAAGGAGGTTTAGAGGACAGTCCTTGAAGCTCAGACACTCTTCTGGCAGAAGTGATTGCAACTAGAAAAAGAGTTTTCCAATTCCAGATCAAAAATTTCAGATCAGATCTAGCTGATGGTTCAAAGGGGGTTGAGTCAAGGTCTAAAGGACAATATTTATATCCAAGGAGAGGTATGATCTTTTAAAAGAGGTCAAGGTAAGTAAGTTCCTCTGGGAAAGGCTTTACAGAGCTTGGAGGAAGCTAACTTAAAATCTTAAAAGAGGTCAAGGTAAGCAAGTTCCTCTGGGAAAGGCTTTACAGAGCTTGGAGGAAGATAAAGTAGAATTATTTACTCCTGGATGAAAGTTGGAAATGGCTGGTAATTGTACTCTGATAGCTGAGGAGCTGGCACCCTCATTGAAAATTGTAGCTAAAAAATTAAGAACTCTAGACATCAGTGCTAAAAAGGGGTTTATATTCTTTTTGTGGGCTCAAAAAACAAACAATTTCCATTTACTTTTATAAACTTTCCTAGTGGCAGCTTTATGGGAGGATAACAAAATATGACAGACAGGAGAGTAGTATCTGGGCTGTCTAGAAATCAATGGAACTGGAGAACCCACGTGGTTAAGTTGAGGGCTGAAATGTTTAGATGAGTGATGCCTGTCAGGTGAGACAGGAGGTCTGGAGTTGGATTCAGAATCCTAGAAGGATGTAGAATATGAGGCAAAAGGAAGGGAAACCACATCTGATGAGGCCAGTAAGGGGCAATGAGGATAACTGTACTCTTCAATCAAAATGCTTTCTGGAGAAATTTGTGAATGAGGGGTAATGGGAGAGAAGTATGAAGGAGACTGGAGAGCTAATCATGAAGTAGAGAATTCTTTGGGGACTCCCTTACTGGGGATATCAGGGCTAAGAACCCGATTAACTTGTTTTTGAGGGGAGAAGTGAATAGGCAGCAGCACAGTTAGTTCCACTGACAGGAAATCATCTCCTGCACATTGAT
Source organism: Protopterus annectens (assembly GCF_019279795.1). Lineage (NCBI taxonomy): Eukaryota > Metazoa > Chordata > Ceratodontiformes > Protopteridae > Protopterus > Protopterus annectens. The sequence goes on along the minus strand of NC_056750.1, from coordinate 329,345,681 downwards.
ATTGAGATACCACTCAGGAGATATTAAAATGGATGTGCTTAGTTTGTCTGCAATCATGTTGGACTTCCCTGGGATGTGTGTTGCTATCAGAATGTGATTGGAGAAGTTTACCAATTGCCATACTCTCACAGCTTCTCAACAAAGAGGGTAAGATCTGCCCCCCCTTTGTTTACTGATGTAGCAGACTACTGACATATTGTCCATCTGAATCATGATAGTCCCAGTTGGGAGAGTGCCTTGAAAGGTCTGCAATACTAGGAGGACAGCTCTCATTTCCAGGCATTGATATGCATGTTGGCCTCTTCGGGGGACCATGTGCCTTGGACTTCCTTTCCAAGAAGTGCCCTCCCCACCTGATGTGAGAGGTGTCTGTGGTCACTGTGGCCTTGAGTTGAGGGAGAACAAAGGGACAGCCTTCTTGTATTTGACTTGAGTGATCCACCAGAGAAAGTAATTCTTACAAGCTTGAGTTATCTTGACTGGTCTTGTTAATGGGTGTTGGAGAATAGACCACTGAGTTGCAACTGTCCATTGGAGGATTCTCATATGTAACCTGGCCAGTGGTACAAGAGTGATTGCTGCTGACACAGATCCTAAGGCTTGGAATATCAGACGTGCTGGAAAGGAAGAATTTTGAATAATCTTTTTGACTTGGAATTGAATGGTTTGGATCCAAGACAGAGGGGAAAAAGCTATTTGAGTGGCTGTACTGAAATAAGCACTGATGAATTCTGAAGTTTGAGTTGGATTAAGTTGAGATTTCTTGTAAATGACAGATTCCCCAGATGACAGCACAGCTGGAGTAAGTAGTCCCTTGCTTGAATTAGTTGATACCTGGTTGGAATGGTTAGGGGCCCGTCATCCAGGTATGGATATAAACGGAGTCCCAGCAGTCTCAGGTGAGCTGCTACTACTGCCATGCACCTGGTAAACACCATGGAGGTTTTGGTGAAACCAAAGGGCAGTGTTCTGAACTGGTAATGACAAGTTGGAAGTGTAGATATCTTCTGGATCACCTGTCCATTTTGTTATGATAGTATGCATCCTGAAGATCTATGGACCACATCCAGTCATCCTGGTGCAGAAATGGCAGAATGGACTGAACAATGACCATCCAGAACTTTGCATACTGAACTAACTGCTTTAGTTTGCTGAGATCCAAATTTGATCTTAAGTCCCCGTCTCTTTTGGCACTAAAAAGAACCATGAATAAGTTCGGGACTCTCCCCAGTCTGGGGACACCTCTTGGATGACTTTTTTCTAGCACCTTTTTTTATTTCTAGTAATGCTGCTTCCTCTGAATGGGTGGAACATCAGGGATGTTCTTCTGAAACTGACAGAGGGAGAATGGGAAAATGGTATGATATAACTTCTGGATATTATTCTACTCACCCACAAATCTTTTATAATTTCTAACCAGACTCACTGGTGCAGGGATAGATGACTCCTGACGACCTCCAGAGATGGACAGTTGGTCCTCCATTCAGGAGTGCTGATAAGACTACCTCTGCTATGGGGGGTGGCATCTTCTATTTGAATTCCCCCCTCTGCTCCTTAGGGAACTCTCTCCATGTGTATCTTGAAAGGGACCCTGGGATTTCTTGAACCACATTTTTCTACCACTTCATTGGTTTCTAGAAAAGGACCGCTGAGGAGTAGAAAATCGTACACTCACAGCAGACAGGGTTTTCCCTTCCTATTCACACCTACAGAATGTGTCTTTCACTTTGTGGTCAAACAATTAGGTGTTGTCAAAGGGTGCATTGACGAAAGGTGATTTGAAGGGTTCGCAAATTCACACAAGCACAGTCAGGCATGTCTCCTAATGGAAATGCATCAACTCGCCATCTGTGAGGTACCTTCAGCAGCATGAGAGATAAGCCTCACAAACTAATTAGAAATACACTGAAGGGTAGCCAATTGAGAGGAAATTATATTTCTTTCCTTGGAAGATATGGTCCCAGAGGGAGATTTTGTAAGCTCCTTGATTAAATCTCTCTGAAGCCTTGTGAAATGTGCCAAATAATTCAGCAACCTAAGAGTGAAGGTTGCTGAAGTATAGATATGCTTCCCAAATCTGTCCAGGGCCCTAGACTCCATGTTAGGGGACAGACAGAGGAACTCTGTTCTGCCAGTTCCTTTCTGGTGACCACTGCTATGACCATGGCATCAACAGTTACTCATTTATGCCAGTGTGGTTGATCTTTAGATGGAGCAAGAATCCTGTCTGGTCTTTTGGGTTTAGAACAAAACAATCGGCTGAAGGTGCAAACACTGTCTTCTTTAATAGACAAAAAATAGAAATAAAACAATAATAAGCACTTTCATACTTAAACACAGTACTTCATCAGATTTAAGTAAAAATACAGTAAATCTCCTATATATGGTTTAATGATACAGGTTACTTGACTTCAATAATGGTTTAACAGGAATGCACTCTTATAACCCTTTCTCTCTAGTTGCCTGTAAGATAGTCATCCATTTTATTTCAAGGCATTCTGTACGTGTTCTTATATCACCTCCCCTACAGCCAGTGTGATAAATTTCCAAAAGCATAAACTTAAAATGATAATTACCTGCTGAACTAACATGCTAAGACAGGACATTTTTATCATCTTGCTTATTAATACTATATAAATGTTCTCTGATGTTATCGGTTAGTTTTTCCAACATAAAACATTTTGCACAGCTCACAAGAAGCTAAATATACTAGATTACAAGTACCATAATCAGCATAAAAATTAATTTCAAAAACACATTCTGTATCAGGATGTATAAAAATATCATCACTGCAAATATCAATACACATATTACAGTGATGACAAGGAAATGTACCTTTTTTATTTGTATATGACTTCACTTTTGAACCAGAACATGTCAAGGGTTTATAACAAAGCATTCTCTTAATGGAATTACGATTTTTAAAAGTAAAAGATGGTTGTTCACCCCAGTTCTCTGCATTTTTCATTAGATAGTAAAATTCTCCAATGTTTCCTAATAATCTCACATATCGAACTTGTATCATTGGAGTAAGTAACACACATTCTGAGACATAGTGATGGATTACTATCCACATTACACTCATAGTTAAAACCTTTATTACCAAAAAAATGGTCTGGTGCGTGTATCCCTAAATGATATAGCTTCATTTTGTGCCTGAGAGTTCTCACTTAATTCATAGCCCCTTTGTAAGGTCAATGTTTTGAAGTTTGAATTTTGTTACCAAGAAAAAAGGTATTCAGGTTTGAGACGTCTTAAATAGGTCTCCCAATGCTTTCTTTTCTGGGAACCATAAACAATCTTGAAAAGAGCCCTTTCCCTTGTTAGGAACTGGGAACTGGCTGTTATCACTCATTGAAACAACAGATCAGAAAGTATATGAAAGAACAGATGAATCTGGCTCATAGGAGGAAGAGAGACATCAACTTGAACAGGAAGGTATGCTCACTGATGTTTGTAATCATGGTGAATTATTTTTAGAACCCAAATATGTGAGCTTATCGTTTGCAGAGATAAAGGTACTGGGAGGTCAATTTGGTGATGAAGGCCAGGATGGGTAAGACAGGGGAGGCAATTAAAAGGCACAGACAGTCATTGTTTTTCTTTTGCTTTTGAAAAGAAAGTCCTTAAAATCCCCCCCCCCCCTTTCTTTTTTGTGTTACCTTGCCAATGTTTCTTAAACTCTTGCTTAGACGACTTTTGATGTGAAGATTTAAATGTCTTTTGAAAGGAACGACCATGGTTAGATGGATAATTCCTCCAGTACTTTGGTATAGGGGACTCCCTACATACTGTATACTTCCCTCTCTCTTCCAGCCTCTTAACCTCTACTGAAAAATTGCCAAACATAAGGCCTTTATCAAGTGCAGCGTTTAAAAGCTGAGCCTTCACATCCCTCAGGGAAATTCTCCAGTCTTACAGAAACACTTCTGTGAATAAATATTCCAGTAGAAGCAGACCTAGAAACAGCAACACCTGCATCAAAGGCACACTTAATACAGTGCTTAGTGACTTGGGAAGGAGAGTTATCCAAGTAAAGTAGATTAGATTTCATCTCTGAATTTGGAAGACTGGATTCATGCATACTGGTAAAAATGGATAACGGATATTTAGACATATCTTTGACAATTATTTGCTTTTGAAGCCAAAGTAGATACTGCATAAACTTTCCTGCCAAACCTATCAAATGTCTTTATCATTTGGTACAGGATAGGCAGTTTAAAAAGATTCTGAACTTCTGTCCTCATTCAATTGGCAAAGCATTATTTGTTTCTGCTTAGTTCAGTAGTGTGTGTGGGGGGTATACTCTATTACATATCCAGTATAATTAGCAGGATCTGCTACAGAGTCCTTATAAAGGAATTTGTGTACATCAGGCACCCTGTAATATCTGTGAGTCTTTTGAGAGCAAGTTGTTGACAGTCCAGGAAGACAGACATTGCATTAAAGGCATTCTCTAAGACACCTAGAACATAAGGGATGACAGCAGGTTTTGGGGAGTCCATGCTAAGGAGTTCAGAATATTGTTTTGAGACTCTAAGACCTCCTTGCCTTCCCACTTAAAGAAGTTTTTCATCTTGGAGACTGTGTTTCTAAAATAAATTTCTTCATTAGGGGAATCTGAGGAAAGTGTAGCCTCAGATTCAGACTCACATTAATTAGGGGAAGATGACTGAGAGGCATAGTCTAAACCCACATTATCCAAATCAGAGAGAGCTTTTTTCCTGTGAGGAAGAATGTTTTTTTTTTTTTTTATAACAGTAGAAGCTAGAAAAGTAGGCTTTGTAGAATGAATGGCTTTGAACAGGCCCTCAACAAAATTGAGCCAGTCTTCCTGGCAGACAGTTTGAACAGTAGTAGTAGTAAGAGAACACAAGTGTTTTGTTTTCTGTGTACACTTTTAGGGGACTTTAGCCTCATGGTTTTTGAGAGAGAAATCCATGGGCCAGACCACCACAGGTAACGTGACAGCATTCTCTCTCTCTCACCAGTACTTGGTGAATACCTCCCTTAGCCTCAGCCAACTAAAAAGTGATTCTACCTTCCCAGCAAGTTCTGCCTGAAGTATGGTCTGAATAGATATGTAACTTCCCTGAGCCTTAGTGGTCTCTAGAGGGAATATGCCAGAGGGACCAGGAGAAAAAGACTGACAGTCTGAGGGCTGCAAGTACCTCAGAGGAGTCATCAATCTTAGATTACAGAAAAAAGGTTAACCAAGACTCTTGGCTAACCTATTTAGCTAATTTCATCTTCTTTTTCTAAGGGAGAAGGTCTGCTGAAAAGGGAATCCAACACCATGCTCAAAGTCTTAGAAGCACTTGCTTTCAAGAAATATCTTCAGTTCACCCAAATAAGAGAGAGAGAGAGCTAGTATTAGTGTCCTTTAATGTGTTTACCACAAGAACATATGCTCTTTTTGAGAAAAATAACATTTTGAATATAAGTTTTACACAGAAAAAGGAAGGTTCCCCAAAAGGGAAACATCTGCCCAAAGTTGTAGCTGAAGCCGACCACTGATACTAATACTGCTAAGCTGATGACAGTCTACATAACCAGATATACAGCAAGAAAGTTCTACGCTTTGGCACACACACACACACACACACACACACACACACCCTTCTTATACCAGCATGGACTCTCATGCTAAAAGTGGACAAATGGTGTGAGAGGAAAGCACCTGAAGTTATGTATACTGACTAGATGTCCAGTACCCCTGGCAGAATACATCTCATATAGTTATAGATACTGTAACAGTAATTCAAGGAAGAACATTAGTAGATACACAAAATACAAAGCCACAGACTATGCAAAACAGAAAAAATACTAACGTCTAAACAGAGCAATTAAAGATAGAGACTATAGTGCTAACTAATGCACTTTGATACAACTATAAAAGGAAAGTACATGCTTAAGAAACAGAAACATGGGAAAAACCAAACTAAAGACTAGATAGAAGGTGATTAAATGTAGATGGAGGTCAACATTTAGAGTGAAATGCAAGTTAGAATCAGACTAAGTTTGTACTAAAATTTAACAGAGTAATGAATACAGACTACGGCAAATTGTGCATTTTGTTAAAAGCAACTGCATTCTGAGTACAGTAACAAATCAAACACAAATAAAAGCATGACACCTTCTAGCTACATATAATGTGAGTATAGGGAATAATAGCTGAGCAGACCATCAACAGTTACAAATAAATAAAAGTTATGTATTCACAGCAATGATACATCTGTGCTGTCCATTTTCATTCTTCCTCAACTGATGGGTCTCAGATCTGACTCGTCCACTTTTACAAGACTCACAGATCCAGATCTTGAGCTCGTCCTTTTACCCATAATTCTCCACACTCCTGGTAAACCTCAGATTGTGTTTGCTGCTCCAACAGTTACATGTACAAAACATTGAACTATAAAAGGACATAGGATAAAAACAATACAGAAGGCTAGAGCACAAAGCTGGGAATCGATATGTTCCAAAAAATACATCCCTTAGGTTTCAGTAAGAAAGAGGGAAGGGGATTGGACGGTGGAGAGTTGAAGAAGAATGAAAATGACCAACACAGATGCATTGTTATGGTGAGTACATAACTTTTGTATCTGATGTTGTCATTTTCATTCATTCCTCAACTGATGGGACAGGGTTCCCCAGCTAGATGATCATTGGGTGGTCCTCATGGAAGGATATTCCAGAGTACAGCTGAACTAAAAGCTGCCCTATTGCTAGAAAATGTCTAACTTGTAATGAGCAATAAAGGTATGGGCACTGGAACAAGTGGCAGCAGCACAAATATCATCTTTGAAAGCTCTTGAGCTGAAGGCCGAAGTGGTGGCTACCGATCTCATGGAATGCAGTTTGGAGGGCTTGGGTAAAGCTAAACCTCTCTCTTTATAGACAAAGGATATACAGTCATTCAACCATTTGGCTAGAGTCACTTTACAAACTGCTTTACCCAATTTGTTCTTGGAAAAGGAGACAAAAAATGATCAGATTTTCTGAGATCCTGTGTTCTGTGTAAATAAACCTCAGCTACCTATGTATGTCCAGAAGACTCAGCATGTATTCTTCTTTGTTTGAAAATTTAGGGAAAAACACAGGTAAACTGATGACCTGATTTAAGTTGGATTTGGAAGCTACCTTAGGTAGAAAGCATGGGTTTGAGCATAAAGAGACCCTATCCTTATGAAGGATCAAGAATAGAGGTCTTGCAGAAAGGGCTTGGAGTTCAGATACTCATCTAGCAGAGATAAGTGACTAAAAGGATTGTTTTCCAGGATAAAACATAAGATCAATCTTAGCGGAAGGTTCAAATGGAGGTTGGGTAAGAGCATATAAGAGAATAGTCAAATTCCAAGGTGAGGTAGGATCATTAACTGGGGGACTGTGTAAAAAGGTACCTTTAAGAAAGGCCTTGCACAATTTTGAGGAAGCCAAGGAAGAGCGATTCCCTCCTGAATGGAAATTTGAAATAGCCGCTAGTTGAACTTTGATAGTAGAGTAACTTGCCTGTTGTTGAAAATGGAGACCAAAAAATTGAGATCTGCCAAGACTGGGATGGAGTAAGGGTTCAAATCTCTCTGAAGGGCCCAGATTGAAAATCTTTTCCATTTACTCTTGTAAATATTTCTAGTTGAAAACATCTGAGAGAATAAAAGAACCTGTTGAACTGGGGAAGAAAGCCTAGGCTCTCTAGCCATCACTGAAGCTGGAGAAACCGTGTGGTTACCTTGAGGCCAATGATGTCTGGATGCCACATCCCTGTTGGGTGAGAAAGAAGGTCTTGATGTGGCTCCATTATCCAAGGAGGATAAATAACATGAGGCCAGAGGAAGGGGAAATCAAACTGGGTGAGGCCAAAAGGGTGCAATGAGGATGACTGTGCTCTTCAACTAGGATGTTTTCTGTAGATGTTTGGGGATTAATGGTGATGAAGGATAAGCATAAAGGAGACCAGAGGGCAAATCATGGACCACAGCATCTCTTGGTGACTCCTCCTGTGGAGGCACCTGGGTAAAGAACCTGCTGCACTTGTTGAGGGGAGAAGCAAAAAGACTGTAGAAAGGTTGACCCCATCAGCATAAAATTTCTTCTGCTACTGTTTGATTGAGAGACCACTCATGAGGCATCAAAATAGGCCTGCTTAATCTGGTCTGCGAGCATGTTGGTTTCCCCTGGTATGTGTGTTGCCAAAAATTGCCCATAGCCACACACTCATTGCTTCTCAACATAATGGGTAAGATCTGGTTCTCCCTGTTTCTTTATATACATGACTACTGGCATTTTGTCCATGTGTATTGCAATCATCCATGAATGTAGAACATCTTGAAAGGCCTGCAGCACTAGTAGGATAGCTCTCATCTCCAGGACACTGATGTGCAAATTGCTGTCTTCTGGAGACTTCACACCTTGTACTGTCCTTTCCAAGAAATGTCCCCCCTACCAATTTGAGAGGTGTACATGGTGACTGTTGCTACTGGCTGAGGGGGAACAAAGGGGCAACCTTGCGAGACTTCTTCTGAATTAATCCATCAAAGAAGGTATTCCTTGCAAACTTTGACAATCTTGACTGTGTTGCTTAGAGGATGTAGAAGTATAGACCACTGTACTGAAAGAGTCCACTGAAGGACATGCATATGATATCCAGCTAATGGGACTAGAGTTATTGTGGCTACCATTGATCCTAATGCTTGCAGAACTAGTTTTAATGTTGGATGGGAAAGGGAGATCACCTTCATGACCTGAGACCTGAGAGTATGAACCATTGTTATAGGAAGTGAAGCTATCTGGTTGGTCATGTCTAGACGATCACCAATGAACAACAGGGTATGTGTAGGGATAAGTTGTGATTTGGTGTAGGTGACTTTGATACCAAAAAAGTGACATAACTGGAGCAAGTTATCCCTTACTTGAATCAATAGATGCATGGATGCAGCAGTCAAGAGCCAGTCATGTAGTCTGGAAACACCCAGAATCCCAGCAGTCTCAGGTGAGTTGGTAACATCACCATGCATTTGCTGAACACTCTGGGGGCTGTGATGAGACCAAAGGGCAGTCTGAATTGGTAATGGCTGGCTCCCAGCTGGAATCACAGGTATCTTCTTGAGCACCTGTTCATTCTGATATAATAGCACACATCTTGAAGATCTACTGTGTACATCCAGTTGTCCTTTCACAGAAGAGGGAAAAAAGGACTAAACCAGGACCATCTGGAACTTTGACTATTTTACATACTGGTTGAGTCTGCTGAGATCCAGAACTGGTCTCAAGTCCCCTGTCTTCTTTAGCACTAAAAATAATCTTGAGTAAGTTCTGGATCCTTACTGGTCTGGTGGGACTTTTTGGATGACTCTTTTTGTCAAGCAGCTCTTCCACTTGCAAGGTTATAACCTCTCTCTCTCTCTCATTGGGTGGAACATCAGAAATCTTTTTCTTCTTTGCTGATGGGATTTTGGAAAGTGGTATTAAATAACCTCTGGATATGATTTTCTGTACCCATGTGTCTTTTGTGATGGATGACCAGGCTTCTGAGAGCAGAGATAAACACCCCCCCCCCAACTGCCTGCAGAATGCAGCAATCATTTAATCCTTCAGGAGTGCTGGTAAGGTCTGACAGAGAAGGTATCTTTGAAGCCATGGTTCTGCAGGCCACCTCTGCTGTGAGGGCAGCATTTTCCATTAGAGTTCCCCCCTCTTCCCCAGGAAGAATTATCTCCTCATGAGTCCTGGAAAGGCCCTTGAGGCTTACAGAAACACATCCTTCTATTACCTTGGTGATTCCTGGAAAAAAAGTCTTTAATGAGTAGAAAAACAGATTACAATGGCAGGCAGGATCTTTCCATCTTGTTCACTTCTGGAGAGTGTTTACTTAACTTTGGGGCTGAACAAAGATGATCCATCAAAGGGAGCACTGATGAATGAATATTTGAAAGGCTCCACAAAATCATACAAGTGCATACAGACATGCCTCCCTGATGGGTATGTCTGAACCTGCGGCCCTAGAGGTACCCTCAGTCACATGACAGTTTAACCTCATGGATGCATTGGAGATGGACTGTAGGGTGGCCAGTTGTGAAGAAGTTTTCTTCTGGTACTCCACAGAGATGGACCCTAAAACAGATTTGTAAAGCTCCTTGATTAAATCACTTTGTAGCCTGGTGAAATGTGTCAAACAATTCAGTGACTGAAGGTCAAAGGTCGCCGAGACATAAACGCACTTGCCAAACCTATCCAATACCCTCAATTTCTCTATTAGGAGGGTGGACAGAAGAATTCTGTTCTACAAGCTCTCTCTTGGTTCTGTCGCCACCACCATGGTGTATATATATATATATATATATATATATATATATATATATATATATATATATATATATATGTTGGTCTCTAACGGAAAGGTTCCATTGTATTGGGTTCCTTCCATACTCAGAGTGAAATAAGATCAATTAATTTATCAGCTGGAGGGACCAACCAGGACTTAAGCCAGGCCATCCCGGAAAGCCTCCAGGAAAAAAAACTGACTCCTCTAGGGAAGGGGTACTGGAAGACCAACCACCTTTGTGTTTAAGGAGTTCTAGTATTTCTCCAAAGGAGACATCCATCATGTGGATGTCTGAGTACCCTTCCCCTTCAAAGTCATTGTCTTCTGTGACAAATTCCTGAGGGGAATCTAGGTGCGTCCTTTTGCATGTTCTGTTCTGAGGGACTTCATCAGTGGGATGGCTTGGTGATGTATCAGGAAAATGTGGGGAGTCCTGTATGAGGACTGTCTGAAGGCTTGAACAGGGTGGCTGTCCCAGTGGAGTAGGTGTGACAGGATCAGTGCTAAGAGTCAGTGGGGGGAAGGTAAGATCTACAGAAGGCAAAGATGTCCTTTCTGTGGGCAAAGAGAAAGTTCTGTCCACAACCTCATAGGCAGAAGGTCCATGAGAAACAGCAGCTAATCGCATAGGAACCATGGCAACTGGCGCTGACCTCTGTAACCAAGTGGAATGCTGCCTTGAGTAAGGAGTTGAAGTCGAGCTATCTAATACCAAAGCACCTAGATGAAAGGATGGCTCTGACAGCATCAGAGTCGGTACTACCCCCCCCCCCGAGCTGGCACCAATGCTTCAGCTTCGAGAGTCTCTGAGGTCAGAGCAGGACAACTCAGGGAAACAGCTGGAGTTTAAGAACGAGCATTTTTTTGGGATCTGATGAGGACAGCCTGGAAGATCTTGGATCAGAGGGCTCTGAAATCATTGGTCCGATCAGAGAAGGAGAAGCTATGTGATGTCGAGATGAAAGTAGGCTCTTGGGTCTGATGAAAGATGGCGCCATAATAACCCCCATCTGAATCTAAGCCCTGATAAACTTCCTCATCATCCTATCCACCTCTGCTTCAGACAAGCTCCTAGAAGACCTAAGGAATGAGGTAGTAGATGGTGGCCTGGAAGATCTTTTAGGTGTCTCCTGTAGTAAGGGCAAATGGAGCTGAACAGATAATGGTTCTGGAGTGAAAAGAGGGGATCAGATCTGAGCAGACTTGGGTTTTGATGTATTCGGATCTGAAGAAGGCGGTGGATCCAAGGTTTTGAGACTTTAGCTGGTGACTCAGAGGTTGGAGCCAAATAGGGGGAAATTATTAGGCGGATGTTTCCTGGACTGCTTTTCTTTACGTGCTGAGTCAGTCTGTTTTACCAGAGGGTGATTGATCTCCAACTGAGACAGAAAGAGCAGAAGGAAACAAATATTTTAGTACAAGCTTATTCCTTCTGCCACTTAAGACCCAGAAAATGAACCCCGAATAAATACAGCAATCCCAATCCAAATGGGCAGCACCCAGAAAATGTACAGACTCCTTGTGGGCATTCATGTTCTGGATTTTATGCCCACAGGAGGTGCACTTTTTAAAATCCGTAGGTTTGTCAGCCATACCAGAAGCTAAACTACTTCAATAAGCAAAAAACGAAGAAAAGGAAACTTCTATTTTTTTTTCTGCAGTTACTGTAGAAAGAGAGAAAATACCAGCAATGGTAAGTAAGAAATAGCCTAAAAGTGGGCAAGTAAAAGGAAAGGTACTGACAATGGTACAAAGAAAATACCTCAAACAGGTAGAAAGGCCTAACAGGGGACAGAAAAAGAGAAAAATTAGAAAATAACAGCTTGAAAAAGGCAACTTGATACTATGTAAGGGTAAAGGAAGGAGGAGGGAAGCAACTAACTGTAGAAATTCTCACAAAAAAAGATAATATGGCTATCTATTATCCTCTAACTGCTCAAGAGCAGGAATCCACATCCAAATGATGTGCTATCAATGAGACTGGAGGTGTTCCAGGACAGTGGGGAATTATGGCTAAAGAGAAGAATTTGAGACCTGGATCCATGTGTGTGGTAAAAGCGGCTGAGTCAAATCTGAGACCCATCAGTTGAGAAATGAATGAAAATGACAACATCAGAAACACTGTCATCAGCAATACTTCAGGTGGACAAGTCTGAGGCTACACATGAGCACAAAACATCCTCTTGCATCAAGTACATGGGAAAATGCAGTCTCAAATAGACTCCAATGCAATTAAACTTGTCCCCAGCAGACTTACAGAACTTTGTTAAAAATATCCTTCAAAATGATGAGACAGCTGTAGCCACACACGCTTCAAAAACACAAGGCAAACCCGCTTAAGATGAAGTAAAAGTGCATGCTAATCACTCACTGGAGAAAGGTTGAGGAAACACAGTAGTAAAACAATGGCAAGGATATCCACCTTGAAAAACAGGAAGCGATGAAAACGAGGCAAAGAAGGAGTAAGGGGGAAAGGAAGTGGCTCCACAAGGGTCTTAGTAGCTGAGAATCTGAGCTTGGCAGCTCCTTAACTCTGATTTAAGGACTGAATGAATGAAAGATTACCTGTGTGTGACATGGCACTCATACATGTCTTCAGTCCTGATTTAAGAGACAGCTTAGGGACCCGGGGAGTAGTTTAGTTATGGGAACCTAAGATAAATGCTCTAGAAAATATGTGAACCAAAAGGCTAGATTTAAGTCATGTGCAATGTTTCAGGTTAAAAATTTTGCACAGATGTGCGGCAAGAGTGAAATCACTCCTGTGTGAGATGTGCAGGCACTTTTCTTCAGCCAGTATCAAGCAGCAATGGGCTCTTCTGGGAGCATGTATAAATTAACACAATTTGTTTAAAGAAATTTGAAACAAAGCCTTAATTATTCATCTTTGGGACAGTAGTGGGTGGGCATATTCTAGTATGGACAAGATGGCAGATCTCTTGGGGCAAAACAGGCTTCTTCTACGAGGAAAGTAGCAGCCATATAGCAGTTGTTTAGCATGATAGCAAGATGGAAATTTGTCAATATAGCCACTAAAAGAGAGTGAATCATATAGTGTCAAGCATAGGTATTTAAAAGTCTTAATGTTTTTAAATGTGGTGCTACCTGGGGCCAGAATATTCCATCCTGGATCAACCAAGGACTTCCCAGTTTTGGTATCTTTTTCATTTTTCTAGTGTTCTACTTGAGATGTTTATCCTCTAGTCAAATAGAGATGGATGACAGAACATTCTGTAACTTATTTTATAAATACCTAGGGGAGTGATCTCAGCAGATAATGATACTGCCATTTGCAAAGCAGGTGATATCGCTTATGCACTATTGGCAAAAATTCTGTTAGCCTAAACAACAATTCTTGTGGAACTCCCCTAAGCAGGTGAAAAGAGGTAAGCATTGTGTTGTTTATGCATACCATCACTGGTCAACTGTATAAATAACTGGGAAGCTGGTTTATAAGCTGAGAATTCACATTAGATGAACTTTAGCCTCACTTAAAAGAAAAGGATGGAAGACAGCTGAATGACTTAAGGTTCATAAACATGGCACCACTCAGAGGTACTTCTGCCATCTTTGTATCTCACTGGGACAAGGTGCTGTCAGTGGATGAGATCTATAGTGGATGAAGCTATCAACTCTGCAACATGCAAGCAGTCCTTATGATATGCTGTTGATAGGGACATGAAGAACATAACATGGAAGAGCATCTGTGACTAAAGAGTCACCTAACTCCCAATGCAGTGCATGGAAGTGTGTATTATAGTAAACAGCAGTCCCATGTACCATAACTCCTTATTGACAGTTGTACTCATCTCAAACAAGCATCAGCCATGAGGGCTCCCACCACTCCTTTACAGCACATAGCCATTCTGTTCACATATGCAGTACATATATTGACTTGTGGTACTATAGGTCTGCCCATCATTCCTTTGTACAAATGATTGCCATGATCCCTCCTGCCATGATCTGACATGCAGTATCAGTCCTAGGAATGCTAAATGCCACTGTACCATATCATCAGTGTAACTGCAATGGCCAGTTCCATAATTTCATCCTTGCCCTCCAGGCATATCTAAAGGTTAGTTCCCATGTGCTTTCTCCTATTAACCTGGTGAACTTGGGCATCCTAAGGCAATGTAGCAACTGCCTCATGTACACTGACAACCCTTTCCTCTTACCTCCCAACACTCAGACTTGCAAGAGAGGTGCTTATATATCCAAATTGGAAGCCACGCACTCTCCAGCCAAGTCCGGAATAGCTGGTCAAGTGGAGAAGGTCAACACTTGTACCACACCACATGGAACACACAATCCTCCAGAACACAAATCAGCACTGCCTTCACATAAAAACACAAACCACACACCCACCTTCGTGGAGGCTCTCAATAAAAATCTACCCAAACAGCAGAAGCCTCCAAGGCAGAAACACAATCGGCCACCACAACACAACACTAATAATGAGACATATAACTCTCCTAAACAGTGTGCTACTCAACCAAACCCCTAAGGCAAAACAGCATGCCCAGCACACTAGTCAGAAGTGACTTGATAGTGAGGCACACTGAGTCCCATTCACTAGGTTGAATAAGGAGAAAGTAACAACTGTCTGTCAGGTGCCAGGATCCGCCACATAACGCACACACTCAGGTTCCTCAACAACAGGTACAAATATGACTCTGTCATTGTACATGTGGGTGTGAATGACCTGAGACATACCTCCCTGGACTATATGAAAAGAGACATGGAAGAGCTCTTGGATTATGTAGCCCAGGTGGGTATGACCCTAGCCCTGAACAGCATCCTACCATCACCCAGAATAATACCACAGTACAAGCAGAAAATTATTGATTTCAACAACTGGCTATGTTTCTAGTGTCATTCCAAGGGGATCCAGTATCTGTCTGCCTGAGATGACATGATTGACAGACCTTGATGCTTTGCCAGAGATGGCCTGCATCTGTCACCCCTGGGCTTCCGGATACTGGCCAAGGCTCTTGCCACCTCTATAGTTCCTTTTTTAGGCTGTGTTCCAAAGAACAAATTACCACTGTAACAGCTACAAACAAATGCAATCTGAGGGCCATGCTTCTCAGTGCTACAAGTCTAAATCTCAAAATGCCTTTGTTTGAAGCACTCCTTAAAATGGAGAACATAGACATTTGTGCTGTAACAGAGACCTGGTTCAAAGCAGCAGAAAGCACCCCTGCACTATCAGGCTATAAGTCACTCCACACCTTACGGCCCCAGAACTTGGACCAAAGCTCCAAAGGCGGTGGTGTTTCCATATTCATAAAGGATGTGCACACCTCCAGACTGGTAGCCCAACATAATGCATCAGAGATACTTCAGGTGCAGCTAACAATGGGTAAGACAGTGATTCAGGTCATAGCCTGCTATAGGTCCCCAACCATATCCCAAGACACACACTCCATGTTCCTAAGCACCATGGAGAATATTAGGGTCCAACCTACCACTCTCATACTGGGCGACTTCAACTACCCCTCCATTAACTGGGTAAACTACTCTTGTACCAATACACTTGCCCAATGTTTCCTGGAACTCATTAATTCCAATTCCCTGGATCAGCTCATTCTTACCCCCACTAGAGGGAACAATATCCTTGACCTGGTCATTACTAACATGGGCGACTGTTGCTCTACACCAATAGTCAACTCCTCCCTGGTTAGATCCGACCACAAACTAATCACCTTGCAAATTCACATCCCTACCACCCCCTACCCCCTGCAAAGGTAACCACCATGAAAAACTTCTCCAAAGCTAACTTTGGGCTCCTAAAAACAGAGGTGGCTAACTTCACGGCACGCATGCAAATGGAGAATATTTGCATGACTGCCGAATCATAGACCAGTGCATTCTACGAACACGTACACAAATGCATGGATCTCGCCATACCCAATAGAACCAAGATGCTCTCCTCCAAAAAAGGAAGCTAATCTGGTGGTCCTGTGCCATAAACAAACTCTACAACAGAAGGAAGAAACTGATGTGGAATTAGGTGAAGTCCCAAGACTGGAAAAACTCCCTTATCAGCCTCAACAAAAAGTTGAGATCTCTCATCAAATCCTCTAAAGCTAGCTATGAAAACAGAATTGCAGCAGATAGTAAAGACAACCACAAGGCCTTCTATAGTTATGTAAAGAATCTCCATGGCAATAGCCAGATTTGCTCTGAGCTACTGCACAATGGTACCTCCTATACCGAGCCAACAGATATTGCCAATATACTGGCCAACAGATTCAGTGCCAACTTTACCCCTCTCACCCACCCAAAGGACCAATCACAATACCAGTAGATTGCCAGGCACCCAGTATTACTACTGCACAGGTTAAAACAGCACTGTCTAAGGCCAAGAACACAGCTTCTATGGGACCTGACAAAATCCCTGGCTGTGTTCTACATGAACTACAGAGTGAACTGGCACCACAACTATGTGCCCTGTTCAATCACAGCCTCACCTCAGGCTTTGTCCGTACCAAATGGTTCACTGCTAGTCATCCCTCTCCACAAAGGAGGAGTGACTACAGACCCTGGGAACTATTGTCCCATTAACCTGATGAGTCTGATATGCAAAGCTATGGAATGCATCATCATGGACCTGATAAACAAGGATATAGGGAATCTCCAAACTCTGGATCCCACAAAGTTTGGTTTTGTGAAGGGTAGATCATGCCTGATCAACCTGGTCGACTTCTTTGTGTCAGTCATCAGAGCTGTGGATGAAGGCAAGGTGGTTCATACAGCCTACCTTGATCTGGCCAAGGCCTTTGATACTCTTCCCCACTCAGGAATCATAGAAAAACTCACTAAGCTAGGCATCAACTCCTATATCACTAGGTGGGTTGCAAATTGGCTCACAGATAGTACCCACAGTGTGAAAGTAGCTGACTCCAAGTCAGACTGCTGACCAGTCATTTGTGAAGTTCCACAGGTTCAGCCCTGGGTCCTGTCCTGTTTGGTATCTACTTCTCTGAAGTCCAGGCCAACACGAAGGGACTCTGGCTGACAAAGTTCACAGACGATTGCAAATTGGGAGCTATTATTAACTCCCAGAGTGATGCTGACATCCTGCAGAAAGGCCTCACTGAGACCAACGACTAGTGTCAAAACCATGTCCTTAAGCTCAATGCCAAAAAATGTGTCATCATCCCCTTTGGGAAAAACTCAGTTCTCATGAATTACCACATCGATGGTAGTCCACTGAACACAGAAGGCATTATAACAGATCTGGGAACACAGGTTGATAGCAGCCTCTCTTTTGACCACCACATTGCCACTGTGGTCAGAAAGTCCTTCTATGTGGCACATCTCATTACTAAAAGAAAGAAAGAGGTCATTGTCTCCCTTTACTCTTCCCTCATTAGGCCAATCATCAAGTACAATGCCCCATTTGGCATGCACCTCACTAGACACCTGCAGCAACTGGAGAGGCCGCAAAAGTACCTCACAAAGATGATCTTAGGCCTTTAAACAGTTGTCCTATATGGACAGACTCAAAAATCTCTAACTATTCTCTGTCTCATATCACCTACTTAGAGACAATCTCTGCTTGACGTACAAAGCCATGTCTGACCCAGCTCTGTTAGAAATGCTACATCTAAAGAAATCCCAATCCATGTGCACCACACAATCCAGAGACCTCAATCTCATTATCACAATCAACAGAACATGCTGAAGGGACAGGTTCATAACCCAGAGGCTGCTCATGCTATGGAACAGACTTCCCATACATGTCAAACAGGGCACCTCACTGGCCCTCTTCAAGAGAAATCTTGATGAATGGATGGGAAATAGAAAATTCATCCTGGGGAAGACTCCAGTGGCTCTACTCAACAGAGGCACTGGGAAATAATGTCAGGTGGCACGATGCCAGGGTAATCCTATGGGCTAGGCTTGTAAAGGCTCCGGGGCCATTAGCCTAGCACACACCTATGAACCTATCAAATGCCTTTGACAAATTGTCTCGCCAACTCCCAGGTTGATTTCCAGAAATAGATTTATAATATGACTGAATCGGTTAGCTACAAATATGTTGCAAGCCTTCAGGATCTTCAGATAAAGCCAACAAGTGCATGAGGATCCATACATGGGGGCACATTTAAGAAGTTTGTTATTTTCTTGTAGCAAGATGGTAGAGAATGAGAAGCTGAGAGGGAACAAGTGAAATACTTAGAGAGGGATGTTGTCCTATTCGTATTACTGATCTTTTCCCTTGTAGAGGTCAGGCAGGAAATTGGTATATTCATGTATAATGCAAGTGGTAACAGAGACAACTACACTGTCTTTTAGAAAGTAAATGTAAGAAAGAAGCACACTTTTAGTAATAAATGAACTGATCTTCTTCCAGAAATATTTTAGGCTTTGTAAAGAATTAACCTACCTTTCCTTCAA
Organism: Protopterus annectens; assembly: GCF_019279795.1. Classification (NCBI taxonomy): domain Eukaryota; kingdom Metazoa; phylum Chordata; order Ceratodontiformes; family Protopteridae; genus Protopterus; species Protopterus annectens. The sequence continues at coordinate 329,326,954 of NC_056750.1, read as the reverse complement.
GAAGATGATTTGGCCACACTGTGGAGGTGTTTGCATTCATTATGGAGCAGAATACAGTTCTATCAGAAATACTTATTATCAACTGATTTGAAGTAGACCAGGCCTTGTCTCTTAGCTTAAGCCATTAATGAACAAAAGGAGTTATCAAAGGAGATGTTTGGTGCCTGAAACATCTTGTTTTGATTGGGAAGTAGTTATCTTGCAGCAGGAGAAGAAATAAACTTAGAAAAGCCAGTATGACATCATTTCATTTATCCTGAAAGAGTGCATGTGGACCAGTTCAGCTCTGTTCAGAGCACTATGAAAGATGCTAATGCCCTAGGGAATTTTTGCTTATTTTTGTCCAACTACATGTTCACTAAATGCAGGGTTAGCAATACAATGATTTTTCTGTCAGGTAAATAAATTATTACCTAGACAAGAGTGGTGTGAATATTTGATTTGAGTTTAGGACAGGCAGGAGTTTTAGGAATAAATATAATAAGCAGTAAAAAGCTTTTTAGGAGTAAAATGTCAGGGAAATGCAGGCTTGATCCATTTGTCAAAGAGAAAAAATGAGAAATAAAAGGTATACAAGTGAAGGAAGAAGTGTAAGTGTATATCACAACAGAAAGGACAGCATGGAACATGATATAACTATATGTAGCTATAAAAGTAGAGTGAGACAGGCAATGGGTATGGTGAGAATGGGCTGAGTGAAACCAAAGCAGTGGGAGCACAAATGTGGGCTTTAAAGTAAGAAAAAGTGTTCCAGAACAGGGAGCCCTCCACTAACTGCACAAGACTCCAGCAAGAAAATGAAACAGCAAAAAAAAATCTTGTAAAAATGATATCTATCCATCCATCCATCCACAAACCCTTTTCCCATGTTTGCACACTGGTTTGGGGTGTTACTTCAGGAGTGATAATCATCTAGAGCCAAGGTCTACACCACCGAGTGGCTAGCCGTGCCATGGTAGTTCTTCTACACTACATACTCATATGTACACTCACATATATGGCCAGTTTAGAATGTCCAGTCCATCTACTGAATGTCTTTGGAATGTGGTAGAAAACGGGAGCACCCAGAAGAAACCCACGTGAACACACAGAAGACATGTAGTCTCTACACAAAAGGCACCCCAGTCAAGAAAAGAACCAGGGAACCTCTTGCTGCGAGGAAACAATGCTATCCTCTGTGCCATTGTGCTGCCCTTGGAACGCGATATATGATAAAAACAAAAACACAGCTGTTGAGACAACTCCAGTAAAGAAACAAAAATATGTACCAGTATAAGAAATGCAAACCCCTAATTCCAGAGTTGCTAAACTATTTACAATCAGGAAACCAGAAAGGTTGAAGTTAGTAAACTAAACTTTGCTAGCTATCTTTTTCAATACATTAAAAAAAAAAATGTCCATATAGACAGATAAATAATCAACTTTAAAGCAGTGAGAATTATGCTGCAGTGTATGATTAAAACCAAGAAAGACAGACTTTAAGCACCCAGAACCCAGTCATACCTATAGTCAGCTGTGTATTTAGGAGGAAAACTCCCAACACAACAGACAACAGAAGTGGAGATGAACTCAGAAATACAAACATATAAATTGAGGATGTGCCTGGCCTGTGATGACATAATTGAGTGGCTGTCCCCAATGACATTGTGATCTTTCTATAACAAAAGCAGATACCACAGAGACAGTTAACAGAAATTAAAGGCAAAATGTCAGGGGCATTAAATCAATTAAAAAATAAGTTGCTTATCCATTTTAAGGAGGCTAGTTGAGACAAAAAGCTGATAATACTGTTTGAGCACCTTTCTGCGACTGTTCATACCATGAAGACCTACTACTCCACAGTGCTACATACATGTAGAAGAGAGTTAGGACATTAAAATGAAATAACTAGAGAAAAAGGCAAATGACAAGAGCTAGAGAAGAAAGTACATATACTACGACTGAGTATGACTCAGAAAACAGAAGCCAGATATGCATTATGGGAATTACTGGGAGTCTTGGAGAGTGTGAACAACCACAGGTTGCATGATTTTGTGGAGAATACTGTCAAACAAAAGCTGAAACTACCAACGTGCTCAGAACAGAATGGATTTACAGGGGTGGAAAGAGGAAGATGGAGTCAGACAATTCCAGGCATGTGCTCATGACACTGACAGCAAAGATGTATCATTTTGCAGAAGACTTTTCTGCAGACTTTTACTAGTTACAAACTAGTGGATTATTTGAGTAGCAACACAGCCTAGAATATGATAAGGAGACATATAAATGGTGCAGATGCAAGAAATTTTTACAAAGAAAAGGACAAAGGAGTTAGCAGTTCATGGCAGGGCTTTGAGAGAATAACAACATATAAGAAAATGGAATGGGAAGCAAACAAGTCCAGAAGAGTGGGGAATGCAGCCCGAGTACTTTTCATGAGGAAAAAGGCCAGGCAAGAGGGTAATGCTGAAGATAATATGATACGAAATTGTTCAGAAAAGTATCAGAGGCTTTCAAGCATGTTATATGTTAAAGGCACACAGGACAGACTGTTCAGAAGTAATAAGTTATTAATTAAAGTCATAATACAGAATTGTAAAAAGGGGAAGAATCTAAGTATTATATGGATAGATTACAAAAAAGTATCTGACAGCATCCCACATTCATGGATAAAGGAGTGCTTACAGATGTACAAGATACATAATACATTGATCAATAATATTACAATGACCATGAAACAGTGGCAAACCACTCTGCTGCTAAGCTGTGATAAAGGTCAAATTATTATCCCAGGGATAAAAATTCAAAGGGGTTTATTCCAGGGTGACTCTTTGTCACCACTGCTCTTTTGACATGGGATCATTAAACTGTCTGCATAATAGATTAGGTTATGTTTACAGTTTGGTTCCCAGAAAGCAACAAAGTGTAAAGACTTCTCATCTTCTACACATCTTTAGTATAACTAAATTGCAGGCTTTTGTTCAGTGTTTTCTTTTGCAGTTCAAGAGGAATTGAGAGTTCCCCTCCCCCCACACTACTGCAGAGGTGTTAAAACTGTCATTGCACTGAGAGACCCCTGCAGAATCAATTCCTCTTAGACTACAAAAGAAAACCTGAACAAAGGCTTGTAATTTAGTTACTTTTCTGACTGTAGCTGGATAACTTCTAAGTATAGTGTAAAATAAGGTCTGAGCCAAACATAAATGAGGGTGATTAGAGATGGAAAAGTAGTTGTCCTTTTACAGAAGGTAAAGAAAATAGCAGTGACCCTCACAAATCCCATTAGATGTCAATGGCATGGGAATTCAAAGTTACTTCCTTACGTCTGGCAGGAGTCATACAAAGCATTATGGTAAAAGAGAGAGGGTTGAGGAAGAACATAATTACATTGACATGTCAAGCCTCATTCTTGTTGTCTGTTGTTAAGATAAGATTTAAACCAATTAGTGGCTAGTTTATCAGCAAATTTTTGAAGAGTTTGGGGGGATATTATTAATTCCTGGGAAGAAGTCTGTTACTTAGAGAGTTGTAGAGTTGAGTTTTCTAATTTTCTTTAGTTTTTTTTTTTTTTTTTTTTCTTTTCATTATTATTGATTTGATTTTTTAGTGAATTAGCATAAGTAATTTTTTGTTTCTTGCAGTTCCATTTTTTCATCTCTTTGTTTTTTGCATGAATTTGTTTTTTAGTATTTTTTTTTAGTTTTGTTCTAGATGGCAGATTTGGTCTTTACTCTGGTAGGAATGTAGGTATGTAGATGTGGTATATGTGTATCAGGAAGTATGGATAGGAAGAATAATACTGCCTCCAGTTTGTTTTTAAAAAGGTCTATGTTAAAATGCCTGGCATGCTAGCATTAAAAAGTGTTAAAATGCTGTGCTGGTAGTTTGAATTGTCCTTGTATTTGGGAGGTTAACATATTCTGATTTTTGTCTGTGTGTGGGCAGTTAGGCAGTAATTGGCTGTGGTAGGTAGTTTATGTAGTTTGTACTTATATACTTTGTTAACTTTTATACTTTATTATCCTCTCTTTCTTACTCTTACTCTTGAGTCTTTGAAACTCTGTAGGTTGAGGTGAGAGTTGGGAGAAACCATTTGTGTTAATATGAGAGGAGGTGTTGAGCATTAGTGTGTAGTAGTCTATATTAGCGTCGCCTTTAAAGGGGGTGGGTAGAAGTCTTCTAAGAAGTAGATGTTATTACCTGGGGAAGATATAAACAAATGATGTAAAATGGGGGAAGATATAATGGATTTTTGTTGTTTAATAGTTGGAGTAGTGGAGTTATTTTTTAGTTTTGGGCTTTTTTTTTTGGTTTTTTGGTTGAGTAGAGATGTTAAGTTGATTTTGTTAAGATATTGCAAAAGTGCTACTCCTTACGTTGTCTTACTATGTCTCTGTCCTTACTATGTACTATTCTGAGTTTATGAGCCTGGAGTTTTTTGTTCTTTGGGTTAAGAACAGGTTCAGAAAGCAAAAAATGTCAAAAGAGTGGAGGGCTAAGAAGGCATGGGCCGAATTATGCTTTGCTTTGTATGTTGTCCTGTCCTATGAGTGTCCTATTGATTAGTTAGGTGGTTGGTTAGGTGAGGTGAGATGGGGTGTGGGTTAGGAGGGGAGGGGTGGGGTGGATGTCACCATCTTTTAGGGATATTTTTTATTAGCTTAGTTAAGTAGTTGAATTGTTAGGGTTTTGTTATTTTGTTTTGTTTGAAATTGGGTGAGGTGGTGTTGGTAGGTGAATTTAGAAAGATGATAGCTATAGGGTGTAATTAACATTAGAGTAAGGTGTAAAAGTGAGTCTAGTAGGAAGTGTGTTTGTTGAGGATAGAGAGGTTGTTAAGTTGAAAATCAAAAAGAAGTGAGAGGTATGATGGAGAGAAGAGAGGGGTCATCATTATTAACTGAGAGTAAAGGCATAGTTAAGTAGGGAGACATAATTTAGTAATGATTGGTAGCCATGTTGTGGAAAACAGGCTAAAACTATAAATAAAGCACTTACAGTGATACTGAGGTGTTAACATAGGTCAGGAAACAAAGATAGAGTGAAAAATATATATATATTTTTTAGTTCTAGGGTGGAGTTTTCCTTTAAAGGGTTTATGAAACAGAGATCTTGATTTTACAACTATTTGATGAATATGTTATTTTTACTTTGTTGGAAATCTTTCTACTGGTGGGAATTCTGCATGAAATTTTCTAATACATTTACAACACTGGAAAAATAAAGATCCACTGGAAGAATGTTGGGGTGACCTTTCCCAGGGCAAAGGTGAAAGAGTATTTGTGTGAGCTCTCTTAGTGCGAAAATAAATGTTATCGAGTGCAGGACAGGAGGGAAAAAAACAAACAAAAACTGAATACGTCCTATATACTCCAGGATATCAAGGTGCTGCTTTGTTTTCAATTCTCTTTTAGGTAAGTTTCTATGAAACAATACAAGATACTAATAATTATCTAGCAACAAAACTATGTGAAATGTCATAAGCTAAATGATCCACGGCTAACTGAAAACAGTACCTTAAAATGATTCACAGTGTATGTACACTACATGTTGATGTCTCTTAGCTTCACTACAGTTAGGCACTTGTACAGCAGTAGACATGACTTTCTTTCTGGAATGTACAAGTCAAATGCATTAGATACTAAATGCTTTCCAACAGCAAAATAATTTAAACTGTTACATTTCAAATGACCTATAGAAAAACATAAACAGAGTTCTAAGAAATGGTACACAGACAAAATATGCCAGTATACGTGAAATCCTTGTCCAGACAGGAGGGGTCAACTCTAGGTATGTTGGTCAACTGCTGATGAAGAGGAGATGAGAAATATTTTTTTTTCCCTTCCACTCTCGCTGTAATATAAGCCAAATGAATTGAGTCTTGCTGGTTGTCAATAATACAAAGGAGTTGCCCTCACATCCAGGTAGTCAGCTTATAAAAACTAATTTTGGGGGAACCAAGATACAAATCAGTCAATAGAAATAATGGTAACTGAAGTTACTAAACAGGTGGTGTGTATTAACTTTGTATTGTGGAATTATGGGTGTATGTTATCATCCCATAAAATACATGTAGACTTTTCAGAAATTAAAATGTTCAAAATACACACGGGCCCTATTACAACAAATTGCACATAAGTTTAGGGAAGTACCCAAGTTTCAAATGCAGGGATTTCCATGTATGGTAATAGTCAAATAAAAGTAGGGAGAGAAAAGAAAGGCGTAGTAATCCTATTTCATTGGTGCCTGAAAGTAAAACCTGACTCTCGTAGAAAAAGTGAAATAGAGACACGGATTATATAAAAGGGATCAGTGCAAGGCACTAAAAGAGTGATAAATATTATACACATGCTCCCATTGCTGAATTTCTTATATTCTTTGAGGATTTTTTCAAAAACTGGAAGTAAGTAATGGAAGAGAGGGATAACTAGGTAATGAGGGGATTTCACTCTCATGCTGAGAACTGGACAGAAGGAATACAAGGAATACAATGTGACATCTCAGGACTGATCGAGGGAAAAAAATAAAAAAAACAGGATCTAATCAATATATGGAGGGATAAGCACGGTGAAACAATAGCATTTACTTTTTTCCCCACAGTAGTGGCTATCCAGGGCAGCAGGCTGAATTATCTTCTCATAGGCTGGAAGGATTGGGTTAGAGTGGTGCCAAACTTGACAGATATTTTCCAGACTGTGCCCTGTAATTGTGGTAGTGGTCATGGAACTTAGGGAAGATAGATCACATGCATGTAGGTGGGCTTGGAATTAGTGAAGGACTGAAGAACAACAGGAAATGTTGAAAAAATACAGATGATAATATAAGACTATGCCCTTGGGAAGGATCCTTTACATATTCTATGGTGGGAAGGGGTGGAAACAGTACTGAGGGATTGTTTGATGGTAACGGAAGGTAGAAGCAGGTGAGCACTCACTACCCTAGAGAAGGAAGACAGGTTAAAAGGTATACAAACAACTAATAACAGGGGAAGGAAATAATGCAACTTTTCCTAGCAGGGGGGCATTTAAACAAATACATTTCATACAGAGGTAAAATACGTAATTAGGAGTAAATCTGGATGGCTACAAGGGAAGAGGAGTACATAACTTATAGAGTGAGCATAGAAAGAAAACCCCAGAGAACTGCATGTTGATAGAATAAAGGATGACAACAGGCAGATGTTAACCTAAGCAAAACAATGAAGGCATTTACATTAAATTTAAGAATTATGTGAACATAAAAGTAGGAAAGCAGAAAAGATTGGTTTTAAAATCCAATGGAAAGAAAGTCTGAAGGAAAAGTTATTCAACTAAAGTTAAATGTACCAACTACATTACAGGGGATTCAAGGAGCCATACTGAACATAAAGAGAGGAAAAACATCTTGTCCAGAAGGATTTATCTCTATTTTACAATGGTGAGAAAGTTTGTGACAGTTTTAGTAGAACATTATGAGAAAATCCTGAGGGTGGAAACAATCCTCAGGAACATGAAGCATGTTACAATTATTTTAATACAGAAAGGAAAGGAGAACAACACGGATCTGGCCAACAATATACAAATCACACTTCTGGATGGGGGTCCTCCTCAAAATAGTAAGGCAAGCACAACATGCCTTCAAAAATAATAGTGGCGAAATGTAGCTAGTCTACTCAAACATCATCAAACAGCATCCCGACATGCAGGAGTAGTGTTATTTAATATTAAAAAAGCTTTTGATACAGTGAACTGGGATTTCCTGTTTTAATTACAATGCAGAAAGAATTGTATGGACATATTTATTCAATGGAGTCATGTGCTGTATGACAAAACCCATATGTGTTGCCTTAATAAATGAGAAAACATATATATATATATATATATATATATATATATATATACACACACACACACACACACACACACACACACACACACACACACACACACACACGGAAGGATTTTCAGAGGAACCAGACAGGGTGTCCTTTGTCACCAGGACTGAACCTTCTAGTAACAGAACAGCTGGCTCTGTGAGTATATGAGGTACTAAAACAGAAACAAAGTATCAGTGGCTAGGCCACATTTCAGCTCTTTGCTGATGATTGTATTTTAATGGGGGAAATATAGATGAGGCTTTACCAATGGTGCTGGATATATTTGATAACTTTTTTACAAAGCATCTGAATTGGAACTGAATGTAATAAAAATGTAGTTATCAGTGTGAGGGAAGGAAAAGGAGTAAGTGCCATTAGTGATTTAGAAGAGGTGGAGTTTCTCACCTACCTCACATTGGAGATGGCTTACATATGTGAAGAGAGGGTAATAAATCTGGAAAACCTATGTAAGAAATAAAATCAGAAAACTGTGACAAAAGGGAGGTGGTAGGGCATATACAACTCTTGGCAAATAAATGTCATCAAGATTATGATTTTCCTCCATATTATACATAACTCATGTGCTAATGTTGTTTGACCATCCCTTGGTGGTAAAGATCCAGATTTTATGGAAAAGCTTGTTGGTGGGGTGCACCATCATAGAATTCCAAGACAGGAATTGTGGACTCCATCAACTGAAGAGGGTTGGGGACTGATACATTTCTCTTTCCGGGTTTTAGCATTTAAAATGGCTCAGTGGTTAAGTCTTCAAGAAGAGTGTGTAGAGACAAAATTAAAGGAAGGGAGTTTATAAACTATGGCAGGCACTTAGGAATAAAGTAGAGAGATACAAGTGGAAAAAATGCCTATATGGAAAAGAAGCTGGAATCACACAAAAAGACTAGGAAACAGCATGTAATAAACAGGTGTGTATGGATGGAAACAGATAAGTGCATATAACAATGGGCAATAGGGGATAGTTTAATTACACCAAGAGATGCAAAGACATTTTTAACTTTACAATCAATATATTTCAGCTTATAACACATTGATGAAGATATATGATGAATACTCCAAAACTACACAGGTGAAAAACAAAGGGAGGCTCACTGGAGCAAATGGAGTAGTGTTAAAAAGGGAAAAGGTAGTTGAATGCATAAAGATATAAGGCAAAGCAGAAGTGCAAAGATCACCAGGCTAGAAAAAGGTTGTTGGGGAGGTTAGTAAGCATCTTGACCACACGTAAATGTGTACAAATCACATGTAAATGTGTACACAGATTTTACAATACTGCTCATTTCATTACCTTGTATTGCATATTCTACATAACTGATGTAAATCTGTTTTTCTGGTTTGTTCATGCATTTTTACTTTCAAAATCTAGTAAGAGTGATTGAAAACATATAAATCAGTAAAAGAGGAAATTAAATTTCTACCAATAATACTGTCTATAGAGGTACTTAATCCACAACTATTATACAATGTGATCATATTCAGTGCTTCAGAATGTAAGAGAAACAACTACTTTGGTAATGAAAGACAAATTAAAGGTATACAGCTTTTGGAAAGGCCACAGAACTGGACAAAAAGGACTGCTTAGACGCCATTATAGAGGGGCAGCATGTCATCTGAAGAAGCAAACTGGGAAATAATACAAGATACTGCATCGACATCTAAAGGTTGTTGAGTCTGCATATTTGTACATGTTGAAATGAATGCTGCACTGCATGGCATCATATTTTAACCTGCATTTGGTGACCTAATATCTGCCTGCATTGTAAAAAATAGACAATTAGCTGCACTTTTTTTCAAATAATACAGTATTTAAATTGATTTTATGGTGTTGCATGAATATTAACTGAACTGGAAGTTTTGACTCTGTTCTTCAGTTTGTGCTTGCTTGAATTTTATTACCTGTTAGTAATTGCAGGTGTGGGGTAGCCACATTATTTGATTTCCTGTCATTGCCTATTTAAGTGGTACAGTTTGAAATATTTTCTGCTTAAAAACCTCAGCTTTGGCCGGCTAAGATCTAACTGTATTCAACTGGATGTATAAGAGAATTTAAGTACCTTTATCTGCACTTTTTTCAAATAATACAGTATTTAAATTGATTTTATTGTGTTGCATGAATATTAACTGAACTGGAAGTTTTGACTCTGTTCTTCAGTTAGTGCTTGCATGAATTTTATTATCTGTTAGTAATTGCAGGTGTGGTGGTAGCCACATTCTCTGATTTCCTGTCATTGCCTATTTAAGTGGTTCAGTCTGAAATATTTTCTGCTTAAAAACCTCAGCTTTGTTTCAGCACTCAAATCTGTTTCTTTGAACTCAGCACTTGTTCAGAACTCATTGTAAGCACTACATAAGCTGCAAATTACTACAGCACTCAACTTTCCTCACTTGTCTAGTGGAAAGCAGCTTTTAGTACTTAACAAATAAGCACTTATCCAGGCATGTCTAAGGGTCCAGTGATTTCTCCTGTCTACCTGATGAATCTGGGCATCTTGGGGCAATGCAGCAATTGCCTCATGTACACAGACAACCCTCTCCTCTCACCACCCAACACTACAACCTGTGAGAGATGCACTTATATAGCCAAACTGGAAGCAAAGCTCTCTTCACCCAAGACTGGACTAGACAGTCAAGAGGAGAATGTAAACACTTGCACCACACCACACTCATCACATAGTCCCTCAAAACCTACACCACCAAAACACACACACAGAAACACAAAACACACACCTACATTCGCGGAGGCTCTCAATAAAAACCTGCCCAAGCATCTGGGACATCCAAAGCATAAACGCAAGCAAACTCCACCCCCAACACAAACCAAATGACACATAGCCCACAAACTCACTGTGCCACTCAACCACAGCCCATAAGGCATAACAACGTACCCAACACTCTAGTCATAGGTGACTCTATAGTCAGGCACACTGATGTTCCACTCACTAGACTAAACAAGGAGAAAGTTACTGTCAGCTGCCTGTCAGGTGCCAGGATCCGCCACATAATGCATGCACTTAGGTCACTCCACAATAAGTACAAATATGACACTGTCATTGTCCATGTTGGTGTGAATGACCTGAGATGTACCTCCCTGGACTACATGAAAAGAGACATGGAGGAGCTCTCCGATCAGGTATGACCCTAACCCTGAGTAGCATCCTGCCATCACCCAGAATGATACCATAGTACAAGGACAAAATGATTGACTTCAACAATTAGCTAAGCTTCTGGTGTCATTCTAAGGAGATCCAGTATTTGTCTGCCTGTGACGACATGATCGACAGACCACAATGCTTTGCCAGAGATGGCTTGCACCTGTCACCCTTAGGATTCCGGATACTTGCTAAGGCTCTTGCCACCCCTATAGTGCCTTTTTTAGACAAGGTTCAAATGACAAATTCACCACCATAACAGGTACAAGCAAGCAAAATCTGAGGGTAATGCTACTCAATGCTAGAAGTCTAAACCTCAAAATGCACTCACTCAAGGCACTCCTTAAAATGGAGAACACTGACATCTGTGCAGTGACAGAGACCTGGTTCAAAGCTCCGGAGAGCACCCCTGCATTACCAGGCTACAGTTCATACCACACCTTTCAGCCACCTAACCCAGAACGAAGCACTAAAGGCGGAGGCATGTCCATATTCATTAAGGATATCCACACCTCCAGGCTAGTTGCACAGCATAATGCATCCGAGATTATCCAAGTGCAACTAACTCTGGGCAAGACCGCAATCCAAATTGTAGCTTGCTACAGACCCCCCACCATGCCCCAGGATTCACACTCCTCCTTTCTTGATACACTGGAAAGTATTAGGGTACAACCCAACACCCTAATAATGGGCGATTTCAACTACCCCACCATTAACTGGGAAAACTACTCATGTAGCAACTCTTTTGCTCAACGTTTTCTAGAATTCATAAATTCCAATGCCTTGGATCAACTTATTCACACCCCCACCAGGGGCAGCAATATCCTAGACCTGGTCATTACCAACATGGGAAACCAGTGTTCCACACCTGAGGTCAATTCCTCGTTGGTCAGATCCGACCACAAACTAATCAGCCTAGACATCCACATCCCACCCCCACCCCCAATTAGGGAAACCATCATAAAAAACTTCTCCAAAGCCAACTTCACACTTCTTAAGACAGAAGTGGCAAACTTCAAGACACCCATGCAGACGGACAATAGAGGTATGACTGCCAAATCCTACACAAATGCACTTTATAAGCACTTACATGAGTGCATGGATCATGCTATCCCTAATAGAACCAAGATGTTATCCTCCAAAAAAAGGAAGCCAATCTGGTGGTCCTCTGCCATAAACAAACTCTACAAAAGAAGAAAGAAACTGTTGCAAAAAAGAGTAAAATCCCATGACTGGAGGAACTCCCTGGTCAACCTCAGTAAGAAGCTGAGATCCCTCATAAAATCCTCCAAAGCTAGTTATGAAAACAAAATTGCCACTGACTCTAAAGACAACCGCAAAGCATTCTATAGCTATGTCAAAAATCTAAATGGGAACAGTCAGATCTGCTCTGAGTTACAGCACAATGGCACTAAATATACAGAACCAACTGATATTGCCAACATCCTAGCAGATAGGTTCAGTGCTAACTTTACCCCCCTCTCACCCCCTAGAGGGCCCATCTCTATACTGGAAGAATGCAAAGTTCCTATAATCACGGCTGCACAGGTTCATACATTCATAGATTAGTACTAAGCTAACTGCCCTTGCGAGCCATTTTAAGCCTAGCCAATTATCCCTTGGGAGACTCAAATCCTGCACCTTGTGTTTGTAAGGCAAACACCTTAACCATTAGGCCACCCTCCCCCGTGTAAAAAACACACTCTCCAAAGCCAAGAACACAGCATCCATGGGACCTGACAATATACCAGGCTGTGTTCTACACGAACTACAGAATGAATTGGCACTCTACCTAAGTACCATGTTCAATCATAGCCTTACCTCAGGCTTTGTACCCACTGAATGGCGCACCGCAACGGTTATCCCACTCCACAAAGGGGGAGCCATGATGGACCCTGGGAACTACCACCCCATTAGCCTGATGAGCCTGGTCTGCAAGGCCATGGAACGTATCATCTTGGAACTCAAAAACAAAGACATTGGTAATCACCAAACTCTGGACCCTACCCAGTTTGGATTTGTAAAAGGCAGATCATGTCTCCTAAACCTGACTGACTTCTTTGAAGCAGTCACCAAAGCCATAGGTGAGGGTAAAATGGTTCACACAGCTTATCTAGATCTCACCAAGGCTTTCAACACCATCCCCCACTCTGGAATTAAAGATAAGCTCACTAAACTAGGTATAAATCCCTATGTCACAAGATGGGTTGCCAACTGGCTCATGGACAGAATCCACACTGTGAAAGTAGTGGATTCCAAATCCGACATCAGACCAGTGACAAGTGGAGTACCACAGGGTTCAGTCCTGGGTCCTTTCCTCTTTGGTATCTACTTCTCTGAAGTGCAGGCCAACACAGAAGGTCTTTGGCTAACAAAGTTTGCAGATGACTGCAAACTAGGAGCCATAATCGAAACTCCTAACGATGTGGAAAAACTACAAAAGGGCCTCACTGAGACAGGTACCTGGTGTCAAAGCCATGGCCTGAAGCTCAATGCCAAAAAGTGTATTGTCATCCCCTTTGATAAAAACTCTGTACCCCTGCACTACCACATAGCTGGTAGTCTACTTAATGCCAAAAATGTGATAAGAGACCTTGGGACACAGGTGGACAGTAGTCTCTCGTTTGATAATCAAATCGCCACAGCGGTCAAGAAATCCTTCTACATGGCTCATCTCATCACAAAAGGATTCTCATCCAGAAAAAAAGAAGTCATTGTTCCCCTCTACTCATCACTCATTAGACCCATTATAGAGTACAACGCCCGTTTTGGTATGTACCTCACAAGACATCTACAACAACTGGAAAGACCACAGAAATACCTCACAAAGAGGATTACTGGCCTCAAACAGATGCCCAATGCAGACCGTCTCAAAAAACTACAGCTTTACTCCATCGCATATCGCCTACTCAGGGGTGATCTCTGCCTAACATACAAAGCTATGTCAAACCCAGATCTGTTGGGCATGCTGCATTTAAAGAAATCCCAATCCCTCCGAGCTACATGCTCTAGGGGACCTAAAACTTGTCACCACAATAAACACAACATGCTGGAGGGATAGATTCCTGTCCCAGAGACTTCCCATACTCTGGAACAGACTACCTATCTATGTCAAACAGAGCTCCTCATTAGCACTCTTCAAGAAAAATCTTGATGACTGGATGGGAAATGGGAAATTCACCCCGGGGATCACTTCTGTGGCTCTGCTTGACAGGGGCACAGGAAAATAATTTTCTTGGGTGGCGAAAGCCAGGGTACATTTTTTGGCTAGGCTTGTATGGGCCCTAGGGCCGATAGCCTAGTACCTACCTATGAACATGGGATACTAAATCATAAAAATGGCTTCCGTCAGTAGTAGCGTATAACATTTCTGCATATGTGACCTACTACTGTTTCAGAGTTTGAGGGTTTGGGGGTTGCTATAATGGTTAACTCATTACAGCTGAGTGCGCCTCCAAACATTTCTGCAGTTAACTCCTACTGATGCCTGTAGGTGTCAAATATTGCTTGTTCATATTTGCATTAATAATTCCAAAACTATGCTACATAAAAGGTATCAGAAGATTTCATTTAAAGCTTAAATGAGGGTAAATACAATTGTATTGATATTTGACATATGTCTAATGTAGCTAAAGAGATATTGAATATTAATTGTATACTGTTTATTTGCATTTTTAATAATGTTCATATTTCTCTAAATATCCCAACAGTCAGATAAGAAAGACAGAACTGCATAACCTCATATGAAAGCTCATGGCTGCATAAAGAAAATCCTGCTTGGCAGTATGTGCCTTGCTTACATAGTTACTGAGATATCATGAGCTGTTTATACATTACAAAATTAATATTCATTGCCTTTATTTCGGCTTATACAATCCAGTTTAAAGCATCAAACTGAATAAATGCCACCAATATAAAGATTAATTTATCCTGAGTAGTTTGCCATTTACAGTTTTCTAGTAACACTTACAGTTCCAGAGATATGAATATTTGTTTGAACTGTAAGGTGATAGCTTCATTTTTTAAAAGGCTCAAGCCATACTCAGTGGGAGTTAAAGATATACCCTCAAAACAGCTGTACTGGAGGGAATGAGTTAAGGTGTTTATCTCACAGACAGAAGGAACAGGATTTGAGTCTATATTTTGAAAGGGGAAATAGGCTAGGTTTAAATGTCCCACAAGGGCCTGTAGCCTAATACTTATCTATAAACCTACATATTTTAAAATAGTTACAGTTCCTGACCAATGTTTTTAAGATCGTTGAAATACAGCTTTCCAGTTCATACCAATCTACTTACTGGAAAACAGAATTTGATGAACAAAACCAGTGTTCACACAATGTTTACTGGGGTCTATATTAGTGCATTGAAGGTTCACTTCAGCGAACCTCCGTTCATTGAACAAAAAACATTGAACATTCACTTCAGCGAATGTTCACTTCACTGAATGGGTTACACTGGGAAATTAACTACTTGCCCATTTCCCAGTAACACACACCAGAGTATTTTAAATCCACCCCCCAACTATATATACCAACTTCGAGATTGCACTACAGTGGGGAAAAGGGCAAATTTCCTTATGTTGGCCAACAAGTTCCTATCCCTGTGTAAATCCTTTGCTGATGTGAACTTTCCCTGAACTGAATGTTCAATGGTTTTTGTTCACTGAATGGAGGATTGCTGAACTGAACCTTCAATGAACTAAGAGACCTTTTTACTGAATAGTTATAAGCCTCAAACACTGATGTATGGCAAAGTATCCATCTTCGTACTGAAGTCACACATGTTGAAGCAAAGGGATTTTACTAAAGTAAGTTTCGTTCACGTTGGAATTTGTAAACTGAGATGTTGTTAACATGCTGGGTTATGAAAACCTGGAAACACTGCATGATATAGTGTCAATCAGCCCAATATATGCTTAATATAGAGATAAAATAAATACACATGTTTTAGGCTACGTTGGTTCCTTTACAGATATAATATCATAATAAAATGTAAACAATTGGCATGGAAAAGAAAAATATAGAGCAGAGACATTTCAGAGGATGGTCTGTCTTGACACTGAAGGGAAAGACATAATGAAGCAATGACTGACCACCAACATGTTACAACCTACAAAAGCAGGAAAAAAAAAACAGTGTACAGCAAAATATTTTTATTTAGTATAATGCTTTAATTGTAGTTTCTCAGCTATGCACTACATACTTTAGTGAGGGGAAAACATTTACAGGAACAAACAAATTGCTTATGTGTCATTGTACAGAATACACATTTCAGTTAATATTAATCTTTACAAAGGCTTGTTTTCTGAGTCTCCACACACTGACAAAGTAATGAATTAGTTATCTGTCATATAGTCTTATCTTTATATAGCAACACGTTCATGTTTCACAATTTATTAGCAAAAATAATTCTTCATAAATATATAAACAAATAAATAACTAAATAAACATATAAACTCTGTGTGTATAAATCAAGCAAGCTTCTATCTCTTATTCTGAAACTAGCTTCATATAGTCTTATCTTCTCTGCCCCACAGCAAACAATAACTCACATGAGATTTGTACTACAAAATCCCAAGGACAAGCCAAACTGGATGTCTTTATAAACATTAACACTGCCTTGCTTAAAGTAACTTAGAACATAAGCAAATAACATGATAGAAAAATAAAGGGCTTTTTAAGTTGCATTTTTGCAGCATACAGACACAAACAGTATGACATCAGTAAATGTAAAAAATGCAAAACAAGTAATTCAAAGGATATTCAGTATCTGGTATCTGGAAAAAATGTCAAGCCCCCTTAAACCTTGAAAACACTGCTGCCTCTGTGAACTCTTCAAAGAAACCTTAACAAGCATATTAATAGCACAGAGAGGCAACTGTACCCACCAGACATAATGCAGAGAACCAACTCAAAAAAGAAGCTAGCACTGGGGAATCACATCATTAATGGGCTGTATAACAGACTGGGGAATCACATCATTAACGGGCTGTATAACAGACTGGGGAATCACATCATTAACGGGCTGTATAACAGACTGAAGAAAATCATGGCAAAAGTTAGGAAGTGTAGTGCCCAGCAGCATAAAGGTACTCTCATCAAACTAAACAATTCATAGTATAAATGAAATCTACGAAAGCCAAATAGGAGGTAAATCTTGCCACCAGGCTAAGGGCAACTACTAGGCATTCTTTAGCTATGTATGCAACTTCAAAGGCAATACACAATTGTGTGTAGAGATCATTGTTAATGGAGCCACCTACATTAAGCCAGAAGCTATACCAATTTATCAGCAGACAAAGTCAGCTCTAACTTTACCCGTCTCACCTCCAGACTCCCCTTAGGAAATACCATTAAATATAACTTCCCTATCACTAGGGAACAGGTCTTCAATGTTCTCTCTAATGACAAGAATACTGCACTGATGGGTCCCAACAATATCTCAGGCTGTTTTCTAAATAGTATGCAACATGACATATCAGGCCCTCTGGAATCACTATTTAGCCATTGCCTTAGGCGTCATGCCTCATGAATAAAGAATGGCAACCATCATCCCTCTGCATAAAGGCGAGCCATCTACAGACCCTTAAAATTGCAGACCCACTAACTCATTCATCTACAGACCCTTAAAATTGCAGACCCACTAACTCATTGCAAAGCCATGGAAAGAATTTTTCTTGGAAATGATCAATAATGATGTAGGAAACCTCCAAACACTGGACTCAACCCAATTTGGTTTTGTCAAGGGCAAGTCATGTCTACAATACCTAGTGGACTTCTTTGAGAAGGTCACCAAAGTAACAGATGAGGGCAGAATGGTTCACAATGCCTAACTTGACCTGTCCATGGGACTTGAAGCGATAACCCACTCAGGCGTTGTTGACAAACTGAAGAGGTCAGGTATAAACCTTTATGTTATCCTGTGAAAGCCAGCTGACTCAAAGACAGAACCCAGGAAGGGTAACCATTTGAAATACTGAGACTTGCTACAGAGAGTCCTGAAACACTGAGACTGAGTAGACAAAAACAGACTTAAATTATACTAAGGCCTAGATGGCCATTTCTGGGAAAATTCCATTTTCTTTGAAGTATGGTGATTTTGAATTTGGTATACACAAGTATTGGGGTGGGGGAGCTTGACCCCCCCCCTCACACTGGGAGGGTGCACAGGGCTTGCCCTCTTTGCACAAAAGAAGTTTAAAGGAGAAGAGAGATGTTTGAGATTTCATCATTTCCAGTAGATTTGGCATTTTCTTTTCTTTATCAGTTTGTTGGCACTTGGTACTTTGAGTGCCGACATTTCAATAGGGAGCCCCCAGGAAGTTAAAACCGGGGGTCCATATATACAAAGAAGTCAGTCACCAGTGGAGTCCCTTAGGGATTGGTCCTGGGTATCTCCCCGTTTTGGCATCTACTTCTTTGAAGTCAAGGGTGTCTGGCTGACCAGATTTGCAGACTAGTGCATATTAGGAGCAGTCATAGAATCCTCCACCAACACTAATGTTCTCCAAGAAAGGCTACTACAGACAAATAACTGGTGTCAGAGTCATGGACTAAAACAAAATGTCAAGAAGTGCATATTAGTATCCTTCTTGGAAGTTGACCACCACTGATAACGACCATACTGAAAATGTTGCTTGCAACATAAATAAGACATGTTGGAGAGATTGATATGTTTCTCTGAGAATTCCCATTTTATGGAACAGGCTCCCCATCCATGTGAAGCAAAGTTCCTCCCTATCCCTATTTAAGGGCAACTTGGACCAATGGATGGGTAATCCGAAAATTCAGCCCTGGTCTGGCTCCTATGTCTCTGATGGACAGAGGCAGTCAGTAATATCAGTCCTTATAAATCAGATAGAATCAAATTTGTGGGTCACATTTGGGTTGCAAAGCTAGGCTTTTAAGGGTCTTAGTGGTTGTTAGCCTAGTATACACCCAAGAACCTATGAACACCCCTAAGAGTCAACCCAGTAGTCTAGGACTTGGAGACACATTTATACAGTAATCTAGCCTTCAACCATCATGTGTCTACAGCACTGAGGAAATCATTCTATATTGTGCAACTTAAAAACAAATGTATGGTATTTGTGTCCTAGAAGAACATTATTCCACTGAATTTGGCACTCATCAGATCTATCACACTAATGCCTCATTAAATACAGGGAGTAAATAACATGTTTTATCCAGATTGCCTAAAAGCATTATTCCTGTAGTCTGTCTCCTACAGGCTGTTGAGGAGAGATCTATGCCTGGCATACAAGGCATCTTCAGATCCCACTTTGATGGACCTGCTTCATATCTGCAAAACAATCAGCACCAGAATTACCCATTCTAAGGTCTTAAACCTTGTCTGTGATATAAATAGGACCTGCTGTAGAGACAGGTGTGCAATCCTAGAGACTAATCCTTCTCTGGAACAGGCTCCACATTCACGTGAAACAGAGTTCCTCCTTAACCTAATTAAAGTGCAACTTGGGCAGCTGGATGGGGAACCAGAAATTTCTCCCAGTTTGGCACTTATGTTTCTAATGGCCACAGCCAGATTGTAAATATTTAATTTTCCAGGCTCCTGCTTGTAAATGTTTCATCTCCTAATCCCCAGCTTACACTACCAGGGGTAACAGAACTTGTCAGAAATTTGGGATGCACGGCTAGGCTTAAAAAGGCCTCAATGGTTGTTAGCCTAGTATGCACCAATGAGAATAAATTAAAAGAAGAGAGGACTCTAAAAATGACTTCCATTGCAACACAAAATATGATTAATAAATACCATAAACAGTAACAAATACAATATGTCTTGAATGCTTCAACACCATCTCAAAGAATTTGTAATAGTAGTGCAATAGTGTAGTGGTTAGAGAACTCGCTTTGTGAGCAGTCATTCTGGGTTCGATTCTCACTATAGCAAATTCACATTTTCCCGGGGATCACGTCAGTCGCCCTGCTAGACAGGGGTCCAGGGAAGTATATATTGTGGGAAGAAACATCCAGGGAATTGTTTATGGCTAGGCTTGTATAGGCCTTAGGGTCGATAGCCTAGTACCAACCTATGAATGATCCAATAATTTAATCTGCACCTTTATGTTTTATTGTCATATTAGAAGTACTGTGTTTTGTGCTATCCTGATCTCCTAGTGGTTGCTGGGAATTATTTTCATGTCAGGCAACCTTCTTTGACTTTGACAACTGTTTAAAGAGAAGATTCACTATCACTGAGTAATCAATTTATTCTGTGATGCATCAAACACTGTTGCTTCTTTAGAATGCACAACAGAAAAATAAGTTTCATACTTACCATAACGTTCCATCTATGTTGTCCATTTTCATTCTTCCTCAACTAATGGGATCAGATTAAATCATCAGATTTGACTTGGCTGTTTTACTAGCTCTTAGTCACCAACAAACTCTCGACCTCCTTCCCTACCGATAATGCACCACCCTAACATCACTCAGATCTTGTTTGCAGCTTGACAGGAAGCCTATACAAAAGTACCATAACTGGAGTTCAATACAAAATACATAGGTGTCCTGAAATAGCTCATCCCTCCAGTAGTCAGTTATGAAATATGGAGATGGATGGTGGGTGTAGAGCTGAGGAAGAAAGAAAATGGATAACACAGATGGAACGTTATGGTAAGTACATAACTTCTTTTATGTTGTCCATTTTCATCCTTTCCTCTAAAGAGACAGAGTCCCCAGCTATCTAAATTCCTGGGAGGGCTATAAGGAAGAATATACCCGAGTACAGCTCAGCCAAAGGCTGCTCTTCCCCTGGAGACCAAATCTAGTTTGTAATGAGTGATAAAAGTATGAGGATTTGACCAGCTTGCAGCTGCATGTATATCATCCACAGAAGCTCTAGCCTGGAGTACAGCAGAAGTTGCCATACATCTGGTTGAATGAGCCTTTAATGGTTTTGGTAGAGGGAGATTCAATTTGTTATAGATAAGGGAGATGCAATTTGTTATAGATAAGGGAGATGCAATTTGTTATAGATAAGGGAGATGCAATTTGTCAGTCATCTAGGTAGAGTTACTTTTGTAACTGATTCACCCAATTTATAATGTGCAATGGAAATAAATAACTGGCCCGTCTTTCTAATCTCTTTTGTTCTGTCTAGGTAGAAGTGTAATTGTCTATGAACATCCAATAAGTGGGGTATATATTCCCCTTTAGTTGTATATCGTGGGAAAAACACTGGCAAGTTAATGGATTGTTTAATGTTGGATACTGACACCACCTTAGGAAGGAAGCACTGATATGTAACTTAACCATATCCTTAAGAAAAAAATCAAATATGGGGGCTTAGAAGAGAACGCTTAAAGTTCTGAAATTCTTCTAGCAGATGTAATTGCTACTAAAAAGACAGTTTTCCAGGTCAAAAAATTAATATCATATTTATCTGCAGGTACAAAGGGAGAGTCTATTAAGGCTTGCAGTATCAAATTTAAATCCCATGGGGCATGGGGTCTTTAAACAGGGGTCTTAGCAGAACAGTACCTTTCAAAAATTCTTTGCACAGTTTAGAGGAAGCCAGGGAAGAATTTTGAAATCTCACACAAAAGTTAGAGATTGCTGCGAGTTGAACTTTAATGGCTGATGAACTAGCACCCTCATTAAACAAACTCACTAAAAATTCTAGAACAGAATGAATTGGAGCTAAAAATAGGTCTATTTGATTCTGGTCTGCCCAATAAACAAACTTTTTCCATTTACTCCTGTAGAGTGTCCTAGCAGAAGGTTTATGGGAAGATAAAAGAATGGAATGAAGAGGGGAAGAAAGCACTGGTTGCTTGGCTATTAAAGGAATCAGAGAAACCACTCTGTTAGTTTGAGATTTGAGACATCTGGGTGAGGCATGCCTGTTGTGTGGGACAGAAGGTCTGGAATTGGATCCAGAATCAAAAGTGGGTATAGTAGATGAGGCCAAAGGAAGGGGAACATAATCTAATGAGGCCAGTAAGGTGGAATGAGGATGACTTTGCTCTTCACCCAGGCTGCTTTCTGAAGGCAAGACCAAAGGGCAGTGCTTTGAACTGATAATGACTGGCTTCCAGCCAGAAGCGTAAGTAACTTCTGGATCATTTTTTCATCTTTATGTGATAGTAAGCATCCTGAAGATCTGTTGAGTGCATCCCAATCATCTTTACCCAGAAAGGGCAGAATGAACTGAACCATGGCCATCGGGAACTTTCTGTGTCGATCGGACTTGTTCAATACACTGAGATCCAAAACTGGTCTCCAGTCCCCTGTTTTCTTTGGCACTAAAAAGAATCTTGAGTAAGTTCCGGATTCTATCTGATCTGGTGGGATCTCTTGGATGACTCTTTTTTTTTTTTTTTCTAGTAGCTTTTGGATTTCTAGTGGTGCTGCTGCTTTCCTCTGACTGGGTGAAACATCTGTAATTTTCCTTAATAACGGCGGAGGTAGGGAAAAGGGAATTATATAACCTGTAGAAATAATTCTCTGCACTCAACTGTCTTTTGTTATACATAGCCAGGCTTTCTGGGAAAAGAGATAAGCGACCCCTGACTGCTTCCAAAGGTAGGCAATCAGGCCTCCATTCAGCAGTGCTGAAAGGATCTGTCTGAAAAGAAATCTCTAGACCACTGGTTTTGCAGGTCTCTTCTGCCATGGGGGTGTCATATTCCATTATCGATTCCCCCAGTCTCTAGGAAAACTAACTCCACGTGTGTCCTGGAAAAGACCCTGAGATTTTCTGAACCACATGTTTCAACCTTCCCTTTGATTCCTAGAAAAGGTCCTTTGAGGGGTCACAAAATGCATGCCCACAGCACAGAGGGTCTTTCCATCTTTCTCACACCTGTAGAGTGTGTCCTTTACCATGGGGCCCAACCAGAAAGTGCCGTCGATAGGAACACTGACGAACGATGACTTGAAGGGCTCTGCAAAGTCACACAGGTGCATCCAGGCATGCCTCCTGATGGAAATGCCTGAACCCGCTGGCCTTGAGGCGCCTTCTGCAGCTTGCGAGATAAGACTCATAGACAAATTGGCTATAGCTTGTATAGTAGCCAACTGACAGACTAATGAAGATTGAGCCTCAACAGTTCCAGTTCCATAAAGAGTTTTGGATAATTCTTTAATCAAATCTCTTTGTTGCCTTGTAAAATGTGCTAAATAGTTCAGTGATCTAAGTGCTTCCCAAATCTTTCCACCACATGAAAGAAAAAGCCAGTGAAACTCCAAAAAAGCGATTTAATAAACTGCAAATGCAAATCACACACACGAAACTGCTCTAGCGCCTTGGCTTTTACAAGCCTTTTAAATAATATGACTCACTTGTAAAATCTCACCCTTTAAATACGACATTAATTATCACATCAGTGAACATTTTCAAAATTCTTTATAGGTGCATCACTACAGGAAACATTTCCAATTACATTCTTGATTAAGTCCTGTAGGGCTCAAAGTATTACATTTCAAAATAAACACAGATTTCTTCCTTCTCAATTTTTTTTATATCTATCATTTTTAAATCATCCTTTCAAACCTGTTCCAACACTGCTGCCTGTAATCCCCCAGGGTCCCCTCCATGTTTTTCTAAAAGGTGCAAGGCAATTGGACTGTATTCACTGCCTTTTTTGATGTCACGTATATGCTCTTGTAACCTTGTTGCTAAACTTCTCTTACTTTCTCCAATGTAATACTGATTGCATGGACATCTCAAGCTATATACTATTCCTTCACTTGCACAGTTATAAGTACCTGTTGCTTGATATTTCCTACCATTTATATATCAAAAATTGTTTCTTATGAATGAACATATTCTATATTTCCCACAGGGAAAAGTTCTCTGTTGGCTTATTTCCTTATATCTGGCGTTATTAGGTAACATAAATGCTCCATGCACCAAGAAATCTTTTACATTTCTTCCCTTAATATATGAAAATTTTATTTTTATATTATAAATATATTCAAGCCATTTATCATCCCTTAAGATGTCTCAACCATATTTCACCTTCCTGCTTCCCAAATGTATCACCCTTGGCTCTCTATTAGGAGGATGGACAGTGGAACTCTGCTCACCGAATTCCTTTTTGTAGCCTCCACCACAACCATGGTATCTACTGGAACCCCTTTAATTCAATATTCCTGGCCTACTAGGGGAGCCAGAATCTGATCTGGTCTCTTGGGGATTGGCTCAATTGTATCAAGTTCCTTCCATGCGCCACCCATTTGCTTTAGGATTTCAAGAATGTCTCCAAATGGTATTTAAGAACTACAAGAAAAAGACTTGTAGAATAGAAAGAGAATACCAACAACGGTAATGACAGAGTTTATACTATGTGTAAATAAGGGTAAAAGGGAAGGAGATAGGCCTACCATGATAGTAGAAAAGTTTTACACTCAAAATATAAGAAAGATAATGGAAGAAACACTTTAAAATGAAAAGCAAAGGTTAAAGAAATAGTTATTTGCAAAGGCTTTTAGAGAGGAAATATGAAAAATTGACTTATCTCTCACTGCAAACCCGAGGGCTGAAGACAGTCATGTTGAAATGCTAAAGTGGTAAACGAGATCTGAGGGATGTTAGGGTTGGTGCATTGTGGGTAGAGAAGGAGCTTGAGTGTTCAGTGGTGGCCATGAGCTAGTAAAATGGTTGAGGTGGATCCAAGGGTCAGATCTGATCCCATTAGTTGAGATAAAAATGGACAACATCAGATCTACCTTTACATGGATTTTCTAGATGGGTACACTCTACTCTGCTATTCAGTTATACTACAACCACTGGCCCCAGCTAGGGCATTAGTCTGTCCAGTAGGCTTTTCCCAGCAATCACTGCAGTTGTTTTCCCAGTGACATATTTAGGTGTAAAGATCTGATGTTGGGTGTAGAGTTTCTGGTACAATGTCCAACATTTTCATTCTTGCCAATTACAACTGTACACCCTTATATGTTCTCCTTTGAATTATGAAGTCATTAACAGTTTATGCTATGGCAGATTGCACCTTATTACTGCTATGAGGATGCTGTGAAGGCACTAATAATACCAGAAAAGGGCAAAGGACTACAATAAAACATCTGTCGATAACCCACCTCTCAAGAAGCCAGTCACCACAATGGAACACTCTCTTTCCAGTCACCATTAACTTGCACCAGCTTCTCTGAGTATAGTAAGAAAAGATGTCGACAAAATACAATGACTCAAGACATAAAAATTATTATTAGATCAAGGATGGCTAAGTTTGGGGGTCTATATTAGAACATCGAAGTTTCAAAACTTCGAATGTTCTAATATTGAACCCTAATTCAGCGAAAGCTGAAAACATCGAACATACAGAACAGTGAATTTTTTCCTAGGGAAAAAATTTGCTGTTCCAAAACTTATACACACAACACAAGCACACCAAACAAACAGCAATCCACACACATACACCTAAAATCTTACACCTAACCCTACACTAAACTATACACACACCACTAACTATCCACTTACCTTAACCCAAACCCTAACCCTAAGGTCCGTCACTATCGCACACTCACCTCATCCGCACCCTAACCCTAACTCACCTACCCTGTCCTAACCCTCAAGTCCACACAATCGCACACTTACCTAACCCACACCCTAACCCTAACTACCCTAACCCGCACTCAATCGCACACTTACCTGAACCCGACCCGTAACTTTCCACCACAGCGCTGAAAATACCAAAGCAACAGAAACGGACAACCAAATTCTTTCCCTAAGAAAAAAATTGTTTTTCTGTTGCTTTGATATTTTCAGCTTTCGCTGAATAGGGTTCAATATTAGAACATTCAAAGTTTTGAAACTTCCATGTTCTAATATAAACCCTAAGTTTGGCAGGAGTGGTACTTTCTAGTAAAAACAAGTCAAGTCATAGTAAAGTTTTACTGTATTTAACACCTTTTCTTTCAGTATATATATAAACAATTTGTCATAGTTGTTTACATTAAAACACACCACCACCAATAAATAAGAGCTTGTAACCATTGATTGACATTAACTACACAGTGTGGTTGCATGCTTTGACAGTTCTGGTGGGGTCTCATTTAATACTCATAACAAACATGCACGCACACAGCACCAATAAATAAAAGATTGTAACCATCGATTGACATTAACCACATGGTGTATTTGCATGCTTTGACAGTCCTGGTGGGGTCTCATTTAATACTCATCACACACACACAGACACACACACAGACACCACCACCACAACCAAATAAGAAATTGTAACCATTGATTGACATTAACTACACAGTGTGGTTACATACTTTGACAGTCATGGTACATCTCATTTAATACTCATATGTGCTTCAAATCACACAAACACAGACATTTACATGCACCAGCAATGATTTACAGTTCCCAGATAAAATGATTAACTATTTAACAGTCTCCTACCTTTTCTGAGGAATACTTCCAGATGTCCAAGCTGTCCATACTGCTCCTCTGTTGTGTCTTGGGCCTTGCACCTGGAAGTAATATAGACTGCATTAAAACCTGTCCTGATGGTCTTTAATGCAGTTCAGTTGTAATGATAAAGAGAAAACAAATCCCTACTAAAAGTCATTAAAGCCTCATGAAAATCAAAGCACATATAAGAAAAAATGCAATACAGTTTCAATGTATACACTAAGCATATCTACAGCTAAGCACACTTGTTTTAAAATGCAATAGCATTTATTGCATTAGAGAATGCCTAATTTTAATGGTATACACTTTAAATGTCATTAGCTACTATATACCAAAGATTAACTTACAATGAGTTTCTATATTAATGAAATTATCTTGTACTGTACTCTGAAGGAAAAATACTTTTAGTAGGTCAACATTTAATCAGCTCAGGAGCATGTGACTCTTTCGCAGCTGAAACATACATTTTTTTTATTTTTGCAGAACAGATCAATTGTCTAACAATCAAAAATAACTATTTCTACAACTTTCAATACATAATGTACTGATGCTTACACACTTTCATAATTGTAATTTTGGGGGCATGCCAAATATCACTACCAAAAATGGTACATCATTTTGCAAGTTTAATGCACTACATGCTGGAAAATGCAGTTTAGTACACTGCAATTAGCTACTGCAGTGTAATTGCTAAACAGTATTTTTTTTGCATCATTTTGACATCTATGCCTACTGACCATCAAGCTTTTAAGGGACCATCATTCAATCAACCATGAGGTTACTTTGTGCTTTTTTGTCTTCTCAGCAATGAGAGCATTTTTCATTTATGGACCTAAGCCCTTCCCACTGGTGGTGACATGATCACTCTCCATCACCATGAGGGCTGCCTAATTCCCCTCAGTCTATGCATGTGATCTCGCACACACGCATACACATGCAGAAACATACAACAGGGTCTGCCATGACTGGCTTGAGTAGCCACGTCCACACCAGCCAACCCAACTTCCCACTGCATGATGAGTTTCCACTCTCCAGTGAGGCCCTGTCATTGTAGTTGCAGTTTAAGTCAGCCAAGAACAACCATCCCTCAACCTCAGGATGGGCATGCCTATCCTCCATGCTTCCATCAACAAGAATGCAGTAGATATTTAAACTTGGGTTGCCTGGGCTGTAATTGGGGAAGTATTTCTTCAGTCCACTACTGCAAGCTCCATTTCACACTGTAGTTGTCAAGTTAGTTTATAAAACTGATTGGCCAGTGTCACCCCATTGGGAAGCTGCACAGTAATATACAGTTGATCAAATAAGTATGACTCTATAAGATATCTAATGCAGGATACTGATTATCTACATTTCACGTGTGGTTCATTTATCTTCAACAGACTACTGTAAATCACTGATGATGCTTTGTAGATAATCTCATGTGATTAATGACCTCTTGGTCATTGTATATAACCATAAATCACCTCTGAATCTCTTCTCTGAAGGTTGTTAGTAGCTTTCTGGAAATATTAAGAGTACACTAATTGTAGGACTGCACAACAAGCCCTAAGTGTTATTCCTTATAGTGTGTCTTTTCAGACTGGCTTGTTGTTTATCACCCATCCTAAGAATCTGAATTCTTGTGTACTTCTGCTAAATCATGCAGCCATCATACGTCTTCATAATAGTTGGTGAACATGTGCCCAAGTATAATAACAGTTACAAGGAGTTATTTTATTTTCAATGTAGTAAATGCAAAGGTGAGTACATCTAAATTAATAACTTTTTTCAGTCATTATCTAGGCCAAGAGGCATGAAGATATAGTGGTATGTAAGTTAACAGATTCAATTTCATAGATTAATTCATCAATTGTAGTAATTATTGCCTTCAGGAACCTTGACTGCCCTGATCTCCTCTTGATATTTGTAACTTCCTGTTAAATATCAAAACATATGGGTTCTCCTGATATTATTAGGAACCTTATTCCATAATACTTGAAGGTACTGTGTAATACTAAGGGGAAGCTTATTCCATAATCTTGCACGATATTGTGCAATACATCTGTTATATCTTTATATTATTCATATCAATTTTAATATTAGGATCCATGATCAAATTCTAGCTGCCCCCACCCCCTCCAGCAGCGCAATCCAGGCAAAGACTTTCAAAATAAATTAGATTTCACATCAAGTTATAAACAATGTAGAGGTCATATTTAAGTAATCAATATAAAATGGAATTTAATGACGGTTCCTGAAGCCTATCTGAATAGTTCTGGTTTGCTAACCCTGTGATTCTTCAAGGAGGGAACCATTGTACTGTTTTCAAATTATTTCACATGGCTTGCTTAAAGGCTACATAATGCAGCATTGCCTTTAAAAATGGATATGATCAGTCAGGGGACAGAGTGGTTTTCCTGATCTCCCTGAAGTGAGGCATGCCTTTAGAATAAGATGAGTCTGTAGACTCTGCTTTTATAATGTTGGTAGATACATACTGGTGTTATAATGTTGGTAGATACATACTGGTGAAAGTTTAAACTGTTTCTTCTACTTCTTCTAGATGTTTAATGTTAGTGTTCTTTATTATTATATGAACATTTATTCTGAAATCATAACTTATGTCCTTTTTGTCAAGCCTCATAATGCTACAGCTACTACTATTAAAGGTAAGGCACTTACCAATTAATTGCACAAGGAGTTTATTTTTTAATGTTGCCCTCCTTTACTAAAGTAATTATCAAGATTTCAGTCATCACCCTATCTGAGTATGCATAGCCCATTCCCACTTTTAATTCATGAGTAGAATAGCACAGAAATTAAAGTGAGACCAGCTCAGAGCCCTGAGGGAAACCACTGGTACTGGGTTAGACAGAGAGACCACCACCCTGATTTTTTGTGCCCTGTTGTTATTCCACTCAAGGTTTGTTTTGTTGAATTCACCAGTATATCTGTGTTTTGTCAGTATGCATTCATGAACGCAGATGATAAGGGTATCGTGGAGCTCAATGACAGAATCTTGATTAACGGCCTTATTTTAGTCAGTGAGGAGACTGCACCAGGGTTTGCTTTACTTCTGCTGACTACACAGTCACTAAAATGGGATAAAGCAAACGCATTTTGCTGGAACTTTCTCTGAAGCAATTTACTGAAAGACTTCCGTCTGTCTGTGCTTGCTTTAGCAATAGCCACTAAAAGTTCATAGTAGTTAAAATTCAAAAACACAAGATTTATGGCTTAATCATTATTGAGAAAACTATTGTGTTTGCTTCCCATCTCTACATGAACAGAATTTGCAGAGCCACACCAGTTTTATCAGGAATATTGAAATGGCATGATTCTCTAATGTTATTCATTCCTGTAACTTCCTCTAAAATGTCGTCAGCTTCTGATGCACTAGAAACGGATTTGTAATCACTGCTTTAGTTTGATTCAGTTTAAGTTACTACGACATATCTAAAATAATAGATCCATGCAGACTCAATCACACACACACACACACACACACACACACACACACACACACACACACACACACACACACACACATACAGACACATGCTTTTTAAAATGCAGCTTAGACTTTTCCTATGCAGGTCATTTAATTTAAACTTTCGCCCTAGAAGAAAACTAAACTCATTGATTTTCTTCTTCACTTTCCAAAAGAAACCTAAAACTTGTAAAGAATCTTTTCCAAAAAGGATGTATCACACAAAAATATACAGTTACAGGCATATCCAAAAACAGAAACATGTCCCTGTGGTAGCTTAGTGAACCTGGTTACACATAATTTGTCACCTTAACTGTATCATTTGTGACATTTAAATAAGACTCTCACTTTTAGAATTGCTCAGGCATCCAAAAGTGTTTTGATTTGTACCATCTACAATAAGAACCAAGAAAAAAATGACATATAGTTATCCACGGCAAAGATGCCTAAAATAATTGAAGAGCTCAGTCAAATAAACTAAAAGCCAGCCTGATGTGTATAGCTCATCTTACCTCAAAGGACTGGACCCGCTTCCTCCTTGCAGTCTGGCTGACTTGACTGGACACCTCAATCCTCAGTGATTTGCCAGAAAACCACACATTTTATTTGTAACAGACCAAAAATGTGAGTCAGAAATCTGGACATTTTGCGAAAATCTGGAGAATTGAGAGCTATGCCTGCAGTGGTAACCCATTAACTTTCAGGGAGAGTGAACAACAGAGCTGCAAACAAAATATTATTTACAAGTGAATAAATACAAGTTTTTTATGTATATAAAATAGCTTCCAAAAAGAGAGAACCTTTTTGTTCGTTTCAAATAACTGTATCATATAAGTGATTGATACTGCATTCTTGGTCAAACTGTATAATTGCTGATTATGTTGATGTCGGGATGTGGCTATGGACCTTAAGTGTAACAAGGTAGGCTTGCAGGGGGGATTTGGGTATCTCAGCTTTGCACTCATGAAACTATTAATGCATGGAATTTCTTGAAAGACATTTCAAACCTTTTTTCTCAGTCATTATGACTTCTGAGGCTTTGGCTCTAGGGACAGTGCTCAAGAGTCACTATAATTATAACCATAAACTGGATGAGTTCAAGACGTGTGGGGGCCAAGACTAAGGTGGTCAAATGGCTTAGGAAAACTTATTCAACTAAGTCAGACACACAGTCCTGGGCCTTCTAGTTAAGGGATAAATTGTAGATAATTATATTTTGTTAGAGCACCAGTTCTGCTCTGTCTGTTCTTTTTACAGAGTATATCAGTTGAGTGTTGTCTGTAAGCCTTGTTAGCAGGTTGGCTTTAGCCTTAGGCAAGTTTTGTCACATGTATAAGAAATTATGGTTTTGTTTAGTTTTCATCAGAACTAGCTAAACAAGTTTCCTGGACATATTACAGCTGCATAAAGAAAGTAATTTCATTTCTTAAGAATTACCTGATAATTCAAATATACAGGGAAGTCTAAATATGTAAGGATAGGCTGTGGATCTCACATGTACTTCAACTTTTAAGCAGATATTTTAGAGGAAGATGCCAAATTCAGATCTTCTTGAAATTATTTTTTCTAACTGTGAGGCTTATCAGAAAAACTGGACCTGTGAGCTTAAATGCAGTTTAGTGACATGTCTATTGGAGCAGATTTCAGAAATAATAATGCCCACATAGTTCAGTAAAGACCATAACAGCTTACTTGTAGTGAGGATAACAACCATTATCGCGGAGTTCAAGACGTGTGGGGGCCAAGACAAAGGTGGTCAAATGACTCCTTGTTAATTAGGCTTATGATGGGATGGTAACAATTCTTTTTGTAGAAAATGTATTACAGTTGGGGTCCATAGGAAAAAAAAACGACCCTGTGAGCCAAGAAGCAGTACAGAATGAGTATTGTTTCATCTCAGCAGGCAATTCAAAACAGTTTAATAGGAGTTTTTTCATAAAGGGGATGAGAGTTGCTCTCTTCTAGGGCTCATCACAGTTACATATCTCGATTAAGATATTCCATTGATTCCAAGATCTTCAGCCATACAAATAATAGTTGCTAGTAACAGCTGGTCCTATGGGCAAGAAAAAGGTCTTTAGAAACAGTTACAACTAATTACTCAGACAAACGATGACAAGGTGACTGGACTTCAATAATATGTGTAATTGCAAGTTGTCTTGAAGTGCAAAAATAGTGTGCATCAAAATGAATATAAATCATCATACAGATCAGGCCAGCTTACAGGCACAGTGTAGTAAAGACACCTAGATGCAGTCAGCCCAGGAAGTCAGAGGACCCCCCCCCAGGAGGGAAGAAGACAGACAGATGAGAAACTGAGTCTGGTTTGGTAGGAAGGTCCACATGGAAGCAGTGGGTGTTTTCTGAATGATACAAGCACCTACTACTGAAACACAATGTGTACTTGCACATGGTACCAACAGAATGTCTGACACTGCAAAGGACTGAAGATCTGAGTTATTAATTAGCTGCTTCCAGTGCCTGTGGTACATGGTTTGATTCCTTCCACCTTCATTTGCCTACTGTGCGACTCTGAGTAACACATTTAACCTGACGGTTCTCCCAGTTCACCCCTAAAAAGGGACGATTTTCCAATGAACATACCCTGTCAATCAATCAATAAATCAATTCCCTGTCAATCAATCAATAAATCAATCAATCAAAATAAATAAAATATATCTTTTAAAAAGAGTTCTTGAGAAGAAAAGAATTCAGGGCACAGCAAAATAAAAAAGTTACTAACAACCCCCCCCCCCAAAAAAAAAACAAACAAACAAAAAAAAAAAACAGAGACTGAAAGGGAAAAAGCGAGGAAAAAAATACTTATCTCTTAAGGTTAGGATTGTGCAAATTTTCATGCTGAAAGAATATAAGGTAAAGAATTGCTTGAGTGGGATGGGGACTACATTTTTTCCACCACCACATGAAACAAGTATTTACTGGGGTGTGTATAGTCTGTAGTGTTTTATTTACTTTGGAAGTGACACTTTATGTATTTAATAAATCATTAAAGAATGAAATTATATTAATAGAAAAAAACATCATCAGCCTCCCAGTTTAATGCAAGCATTACATTTATTTCCCTATTCTGAACTAGCCTGAGATTAATTTTGGCTTTGGTTAACTTGTTTTTGCTCTGAAAGCCTAAATCATGTTTCCAACTGCACAATGTGTCATTTGATTGAGAAAAAAAGCATTTATTTTACCTCTGCATTAACAAGCTCAAAATACAGCACCCCTTTTAATATCTGCAGTAGAAATCAAATGCAAATACTATGGTAGCTAGCACAGCCATTTTCCTCCCTTCCTCCTTGTGATGAGGGAGATGCCTCTTCAATCCTTGAAATGATACTGGTTACCCATTCCTATCTTTTTATCATTAGTCCATCTCTCTAAGGACTGCTATACTTCCCCCAAAACTTCCCTCAGCAACTCCCATGATCCCATCTGTAGGAACATCTATATTCCTTCCTTCCCAATGGTAGCTTTGGATGAGTTCATAGGTTCATAGGTTCATAGAGATGAACCTATGAACCTTCCTTCCCAATGATAGCTTTGGATGAGTTTGCGGTCCAGGCCATGGTTGGCTCCAATCCAGCCATTCTGGCTTAGCTTTAAGTGAGAGAGATCATGTACATGTTCCCTTCCTAAGATGGCAGCTACTCTGTAAGGTGGCCCATAACAGCATCAGCTCTTGCTATGGCCTTTACAAGTAGTGTTGGTGACACAGCTCTCCTTCATTTGGAATACAAGTCCTAGCCTGTTGAGTACTTATTCAGTTTCCTCTCTTTGTAACACAGATCAGCAGTCCTCATTGGTTTTATTAATGGAACAGTGTTTCTGGAGTTGAGGGCACAAAGTTTACACAGCGCACTTATGCTACTCTATGGTTGTCATGGGGTCTTTAACATAAATGGTTAGTTGCTTTGATGGAGTTCACCACCATTAACTGAATATATCACTTTGTAGTTATGGTAAAAACAAGATCCAGCAAACAGTTCTTTTAGGAGTAGTGACACTGCATAAGATGAGCACCCTGAGACTTTCTATCCTTTGTGTAAACTTCTATAAACAGGTAAGGATGCTACAACACTACTGCAAATTATTTTTGTGAACTCCAACATGCATGCAGAATGCACAGCTTCATCAGTGCACATGTTGACATTTTAAGACTGCGTTTTTTTTTTAATTTTCATTTTAAAGCACACAGTTTCCTAATCAATGCTTTTTAAGGCCTTGTAAACGAAGAAACACCTGCATATTAAGCTGCAAGCAAGAAACTGTGTGTTGTGATAAGTGTCAGACTGATCTATTCCCGTATATCTGTTTAATGTGAAGGCTAAAAATAGAAAGCCATTTAAACAACACACTACTGCTTTGGCTTTAGGTTATCGGTAATAGGTCTACAAGTGTGCTTAACATAAGACCTGCTTTGCTGGCACTGATTAGAACATCCAGGCTCTTTAAGGCTTTGAAACTGAGCTTGTGGATAAGAAAAAACGTATTTCTGGCACCAATGAATGAAGCCCACAGCAGGCTAGAGATGCAATGTGCTGACATGGCAAAGTTTGACGAGCTTTATATTGTCACTACTTGTAGTGTGCCAAACTCTCCACAGCAATTATGACTGAATTCAAAAGAACCCTTGAAGCACTGTCAGTACAGTTCTGATGGAATGCTAGCACATAAATTAATGCAGCACTCCCCTGCCTATGGCACAGGGATTAGCTACATAAATGCTTGCTGCATTGTGATGTAACAGGATGATTGTTTCAGAAGAGAAAGAACATTTATATACAGGCTGCATGTTTCACAAGGACCTTGAATCCCATTAGTTGTGATTTGATAATAGTTATCAGATCTGGAACACTACTGATCTCTTCTTCTGTTTCTCCAATCAACAGATTTGAACTGACGAAAATCAAAAACATTTTTTTTTGTTTAAAAATGCTGGCATTAAAAGAAAGAAAGAAAGAAAGAAAGAAAAGAATGAAAAAATAATCTCTTTGCTGGTCTGTACAATATGTTATCAGGAATTTTATGAATTAATGAAGTCTGCAACTGATTTATAATGCCATCTATTGAGAATATGGCATAGTGTCTTAGGAGTCTTATATAGCAGACATGTAAAAACTGAAGAATATTGCAAAACAGAATAAATGATTTTTAAAGAGGTGAGGATGGTGAGATGAGTCGGGGGTTCCTAAAATCAATGTTACTATTGTTTTAGAAACTAAGCTAGTCATAAAGGGCAGAAAAGTAGCAAATGAGAATATGAGGTACACCTCAGGCTATGCTTAAAACACTGCATCAGCATTCGGTGCCAGAGTGGTACCATTTTGACATGGTAACATATTATGTATATCTGTCCACATGCTGATTCTAGTCAGTTTTGTAGTCAGGCAGAAATTCCTATTTAGGTATTACCCTTATTCAAACTGTTTACACACACACACACATACGCACACTCTCTCGCAAGATGGGTAAATGACAGAGGGAACAGTCTGGTTGCAAAT
The DNA here is from genome assembly GCF_019279795.1 of Protopterus annectens. Classification (NCBI taxonomy): domain Eukaryota; kingdom Metazoa; phylum Chordata; order Ceratodontiformes; family Protopteridae; genus Protopterus; species Protopterus annectens. The sequence continues at coordinate 329,291,558 of NC_056750.1, read as the reverse complement.
GTACTAGTGTTCTGAACTGCAGCATCCTGGTTTATTTGAGCTGACATTTAAAATCCATTGATACTGATAATATCTTGGGTTAATGCATCTTTATTTTTTTTAATAAGAAGCAGTGAATCGATAGAAAGTCATTTGTACATGTTTACTATTCGCACTATTGCAAATACAATGTGCATGATTCGGTACATGCATCTGCTCATTCATCCATTCCTTTCATGACACCCTCTTAATCCTGTTGTAGATGATGGAGAACCAGGAGAAAAGTCCTGCCACCAATGTGGATAAGGCAGAGAAGTAATTCTGAACAGGATGCCAGTCTATCATAATGGAGACACAAACACACACAACACACACACACACACACACACACACACACACACACACACACACACACACACACACACACACACACACACACACACTTCGAAAGGCTTCCAACACACCTACCTACATGTCTCTGGGATCACTTAGGAAAAAAGCTGGACAGATACATGGGGAACTGTAGACGTCTTAAAGAAGGCATCCTACTTGGTAGCAAAGACAAAGAACAAGGCACTGTGAGGTAACAACAGCTAGTATGTTAAAATAACAGCCAGGGCAAGCCTGTCAGCATTATTGCTTGTGCTTTACCACCTATTCACCCATCAGTAATGGACTTACAAAAGATGTTCTGGTACACTTCAAATTTGTTCATGTAAATTCAGAATTTTTTATCCATGTCAATGATGTTGAAGTGCTATATGAGCATAAGACTTGCTGTTATTTATGAATCTACTCCTGTTATACAAGATTACGTGATGGCAACATTGGAGCACATTGGTCAGTCCACTGATTCCGGGTCTAGCTTCCAAAAACTGATTCTGACCAAAATCACTGCATGTGCAAGTGATGTTCCCATATTTCTCAACTGTACAGATTTTCGGAGAATGTCCAGATTTTTTTGCATTGTATTTTTGGTCCATTTTTCATAAAAGTATGGGTTCTGGCAAATTAGTGGCAAATCATTAAAGATTGAAGTTACAAAATAATGACAGACATTTGAGTTTCAGACTTCATACCCTTCAGAAAATTTATACTAATGCAAAACCTGTTAGTTTATCAACTTTCTAAGTTTGTGAGAGAAATATTTAAAATGTGTCCCTTAGGTCTTTGTTCCACTTTTATCTATGGCTTTATCCAGATTTCTGGCTCTAAGAGAGTGAGAGGTATGCTTTCTCCTCTATGTCTGGATGATACAATTTCTTCCCATTCCAAAGATATGACACTAAATTTAAATAGCTACTCTAAATGTTGCCTATGTGTGTACATTTGTGTGTACCCTGACACAGAGCTCTTCAGTAGTTATGATTTCTGCTTTACAAGCCTGTGTTCCAGGATACAATTCCTGCATCCCGTTATTGTGCATGAGGCATTTGCATGCTCTTCTCACACTGACATGGCTTTTCCCAAAGTACACTAGTTTTTTTGCCACTACCTAAAGACATGCTTTTGGCTTGGTAGCTCTAAGCTGACCATATATATTATACATACCCTTCAGTTGTAGTCTAAGTAATGGTTAAAAACCATAGTAAATAATTTAATTTATCTGAATGACAAATAAATTAAATTAAAAATGTCTCTAAGTGACAGCCTGCACTACTAAGGGATTTAAGCAGTTAAAGGATTAAGAGTTTATTCCACATCTGCATTGCCAAGACATGATCATGGTGGTACTGTTTTTTTCCTGAAGCTTTAATGAGATTGCCAGTACAAGATATGCTTGACAAAATGAAACTAGGATGTTTCTGCAGATATAATTTTTACTGTACTCATAGCTGAATTACAGCAACGTATAGGGTATTTACAGCTTTAAATGCTAACGCCTATCTGCAAGGAATCTGCATAGCATGCCATTCATATTAAATCTCAAAAGCTCTAACTGAAATTTTATGGATGTCAGGTCATGTATTTGGTGTATCTGCAATGATTATTCAACATGAAAGTAGACAGACATCACGTGATGCTAGAAATAGAAAAATATATATGCAAAAGTCAAGAAATACATATGGCTTTTGTACGATTGCCACCTTTGCAAGAGGCAAAAATCTGGCCAAAGCCCCTCCCATTGCTCCACTCGCTGCCCCACCCATTTAATAAGTAAATGCACATTCCTTCTCTTTCAAAGTTAATAATCACGCTAGCAACAGTTTTGAAGGAATAGTACATAATATGCTAAATGCAACAGATAAGCAACTGTATTAACACATGCACATATTAAAATATATTTATGATATTGTTTTAACAACTGGTATGTTTGCTAAAACCATTACACTAGATATGCAAGGGCATCAAAAATAATACTTAAGAAATTAAGACAGGAATAAGAATGTATAAGATACGTATACTATTTTTTACAATGTGTATCTTACAGTTCTCTTGAATGCAGGTTTCGTTCATGCCTATAATATTATTTATGCTGAAGAAAAAAAGTTATTTTTACCCTAGGGAACATAAGTTTAGATGAAGGATGGATCTATTGTTTCTGTTTTATAAAACAGAAGATTCAAACATTTTTGTTACTTCTTTTAAAATGCATCATGAAGAAGATTTTTTTTTGATTAGTCTTTCTATTAATGGTCACATTTCACATCACCTGGAATGGAAATTAAAACAAACAAAAAAGAATATTCTGAAAAAAAATAATTTAAATGCAAATTGAAAATTCAAATAAACAGTAACATTTTTGGAAATATACTTCAGAAATATGTTAACTCTAATAATGACTCAAAACACCTGATTACTCATAAAACTGAAGTTTGTTACAGAAACCCTGATCTCTGGACTTCCTGGCACAGAGCTTGAATAACTTTTCCTGGCAGATGGACACCTTGTTCCTTTGAGATTTTAGATGTTTGGAAATAACATTAGCATAATTCTTAGTAGAAAAAAATGCTCCATTTTCAACCACCAGAAATGTTCCCATTTTAAAGAGATTTAGACATCACAAAAATATGCTTATCACATAATCAAATAAACTCCACTAATATGTGGTGGAGGTGAATCCTTCAGGTCATTTATTAAAAAAAATATCTATCATAGCTACAAAGATTGATTTCTTCATTTGATGCAGATTATTTAATTTCTCAAAATACCGAACAGTCTGCTTTTCAAGACATTTTAGACTCGTAGTCTCATAATTTGGAATGCAACTGGTTTTATTTTTCGTATATATTTTTGCCTGCCCATATTCAATTATCTGGCACATATAAAGTTTTATTTAATTACAAACTATCTTATACAGCAATGGTATAATTTGCATTCAATGTATTAAATCTGCCATTTCCTATCTTTTGCCCTCTTATAAACTGGTAGATCCTTTTTCCCTGACTTTACAGAATTGTGCCAGCAGCATTATGAGCCTGCAGTGCTTTCTTTCTTGTTACTGGATGCACAAACTGCTTCAATGCTCTAGTATGATTGCCAAAACTACCAGCCCTGACCATGGGCTGGTGAGCAGAATTCATTTAGTGGCTTGTGTATCTGATGGAGATGGTCAGGGAGGATAGGAGTGAGCGACTGCTACTGGCTTGCTCATCCTGGGAGAAGAAAGTGGCTTGGTTCACTACTTTGGTGACATCTACTGGCAGCACTAGGTGTTGCACTCATGGAGTATGGGCTTCCAAGCATGTGTGGCATTTTAAATATGCAAATAGTTAATGTGGAGGCACATTTCCTGTAGCTGGCAACATACAGAGGAGCTGTATGAGCTACTGCAGGGGGTAGCTCCCTTGTCAGAACATAAGGGGCTTGATGGGGCAAGCAGGCTGGCTGCTTTCTGCCACCTGACTCTTGCTGGGGACTGAATTGCTGACTGGGATACCTGGGAGGTGGGGGATGAATGGGTCATAGGGCTCCTTCCCAGCCCAGGGATGCCCGAGTCTTACCCCTAGAATAAACAGGCAGACTCTGCAGGTAGAGGAGCTACTGGGCTGGTCCTGTGGGGCAAAAAAAAAAAAAACAGAGTAGAAATTGTCTTTCCCCAAAAGAAAGTTAAAGATGATTTTACCATTTCTTTAGAGTGGACATACTTCGCCAATATAAATTAAAAAATGATTTATCATTCTTTTCTAGTGTCTCCACAAAATAAAACCAGCTCCTGAGCAAGGTACAGTATGGGTCAGCTGAACATAACATACTGCAATGGTCATAACAGCACCTTCTGATAGGCTGTACAATATTTGAGCAAGTTATAGTCCTTCAGGGGATGTTTTCATATTAAATGGTGCAATTTGAAGGCATGCATTTCTGTAAAACTTGCAGTGTTTAAGCCTGACTATAATTTAGGAATGAATTAAAAAATAATAAACAACTAAACCTCTAATTCTGAACACTTTATAGCATTACTGTTCTGTTTTCTTAACAGGTAGCTTATGTCCAGCTCAGCCTAGTCACTAGAGCAGAGGATAAAGGCTATGAGCTGTGAATGAGCTGCTTTTTGTGGATCATGGTTTGATGCCCTCAGCCTCCATTTGCTTAATGTGTGGTCTTGACCAAGTAACTTAAACAGGCAGTACCTCGGGGCAAGTAGGAAATTGGCTGTGATCCTCAATGGTCTCTTGGGACTGCATGCCTAGTAACTGCCTGTGAGCCTACAAACGACTTGATTTGAGATCTACATCAGACTGAACCCAATTATAAAACAATTCTAAGAAAAATGTCTAGAAAGATGAATTACTGATTCAAGCCTATAACTATTGTGATATTAGTTAGAATGCCAAAGGAAATTTACACTTTATTTGTAGTATGTCTACACTTTATTGGTGGCATGTCTTCAAAGTATTTGACAAAAGGTTCCTTATGCTTGCATAATTCTGATCTGTGACTGCTGTAACAAAAACATTTAATTACGGACACAATGTGTTTTCTCCTATCAGATTGATGGAAACAATACAAGTTTTCAGCAGGTTTAAAAAAAAAGAGGAAAGTAGAAAATGCATCTGAGAGGTGTTACCAGAAAGTTACGAGTATTACTTGATCAATGTTTTCTTACATCTGACACATTTTTGACACTGGGAGTCAAACAAACAATGAGGAATTGCCTGTAACTACATTTTACTGATATTAAGATATGATCATTGATAGGAAACTCCATAATGGTGCAACAGAAAGTTTTAAAAAGTTAAAAGTTGACTCTTTCATAGCTGACTGTGAAAAAATGTGATTAGAAAGTACAAAATCAAAGGTGGTGATATCAGATTCTATCTCCAAATGACATTAAGTCAGCAAAGGTGTTCTAGACATCAGGCTTGTTTTCTTTAACATCTTTTTACACACATTCAGATTAACCCCCAACTTTAGATATCCAGATATGTAGACAGCTGTGAGTCCAGTGATAAGAGATGTAGAATAGTTGATGACCTTTCAAAATGAATTCAAATTGAATTACAAGCTGGTGTCAAGGTATGGGTTATATAGCCACACTGGGAGTCATCACCTGCACAGCATGTTATATACATAGGACATGGCAGTTCAGAAAATTTATCAGAAAATAATCACCCAGGTAAGAGACAGAGCCTACCAAAAGCGCTAATTTAATTGTTGTTTTTAAGGTATATCTGCCTGCCTTTTTGACTCTGCTCACAGTGCTACTCACCCTCGTGTTTAATTTAGTTTGCTGACTATCTAGAAGTTTTTGTCTGTAGTTGTTTTGGTATGGCAAGTGAAACTGGAGCACTGTCTCAACCTTTATTTACTCAAGAGGAACCGAATGGCCCGAATAGAGCCGTTTCAACTGAAGCGAATGCTATAAGCAACTTAACGGCTCTTGTCGAGGTTTTGCTTGGTCGGGTTGATTCCCTTACCCAGCAGTTAGAATCTCGAACTGTTCATGAAGTGAGTATTTGTCCTAGGGGACCACCGTCTGGTGTAGGTTCCCAACAGAGGTCTCCAACGCTTAACAGCTTTGCTAATGCTGTTAATAATGGATTTCAATTGCTTCCTGATGCAGTAACACAACAAAGAAGGAACTCCGGTGATGGTCTGAGCACTGAATGGCAGCCGGGGGCTTTGAATATGGACACTTGCCCATTTCCATCTATGGCAAGTTTTCTAAGTAGCAATGAGTTTTTTAAGGTCGCTAATGGGACAACATCATCACAAGAGCTACACTAAGGGGTGAGTTCGTTAACAGATTTAATTTCTGAATTTGACAATAAATTATTTTAATGTAGAAAGCTGCAGTTAGAGACCGCCTATTTGCAAGTGTGTATTGAAAAAAAGATATCCCCTAAGAGGCTACGACCTGATAGGCTTGGTTGAAAATTCCACTTTCCACCGGGAACTGTTGGGGCTTTTCAACAAGCAAGGGGCTGAATTTATTATTTCTCTTATTAACTACTATGATAGTGAAATAAATGTGCTTAAAAGCGAGCTTGAAATTTTGGAACATGCAATTAAAACGGATGAGGAGTTTTTTCATTATAAATATGACTATGCCAGAATTTTTTCTAGCATTGATGCAACCATGGCTAAACTGCTTGTGACAAAAAAGAAAAAAATTACAAGAGATGTTCAGGACTATGCTGCAAATAAAGCTTATCCCCGTCCTCCATTTAATTCAAATAGTTTTAGTTTTACATCTCATAATTTTGCAGTATCCAACAAACAAAATGGGGAAGATGAAAGTAATTCTGATCCAAGCACAGATAATATTAATAATGATGAAATACAGCCGGTACATAGGAGTGAAAGACTGAATAATATGAACAATAATAATATCAACTTTGGTCAACAAGCATCAAACTGTAATAATAATCAGTCGGGGCCCAATAGACCATCAGATTTTCAGATGAATCAGGGTGGCAGGAACAACAACAACCGCAGAGGGAACAGAAACCAGGGCCAGATACGGAACAAACGGAATCAGCGGAGGAGATGACACACCCACTCCAACAAGTGCTCCAAGTCCTTACTAGTCATAAAGGAGACTTCACAATTTATAACTATACTTCTTTAGAGGTCTCTGAAGAGATGATCAACTTTTTTTCCAAAGGGTTGTCCTTCGTTCCAGACAGAAATATGGACATAGGACAATCATGGACTTAAAATTATTTGTACGTAAGCTGAATTTGCAGGTTTGTGTGGGGGGTGTACCATCCCTAACAAATACATTAAGAGTGTCTAGTCTTTTTAATCCTCCACTACACGCAATTCTTAACACCTTTGAAACAATTTGTGAGATGAATCTACGATCCATATGTAAAAACAACAAAACTGGAAGGATTAAAAAGCTTAATACTACAGAGCAGGAAAGGGAGTTTATTAATTTAATACACACCTGTGGTATTAGGGTTATGAAACCCGATAAGGGGGGTGGTCTTGTTTTCATGGACCAAAAAGTATATGTGTCACACATGGAAAAATATTTACAAAAGTACAGTTTTGTACCTACCATAAATGTAGATGTTCGAGTGCTAATACAGCTGCAGTCATAACAGATGGGTTCTCCTGCCGTTAGGCGGGTCCTCGGTCGGCCGAATTCCAAAGTCTAGGTCCAGCGTTGCTTGTCGTCACTTCTTCCCTGACGGCAGTGCGCCAGGGGTATAAAAGAACCAGCCGACGCCATTTTCTTCAGTTTTTCTTGCCCCAGATGTCAGGTGCCCCCAGAAGGAAGGCAATACATAAATTTGTGTGATAAAGCAATGCAATATAATCAAAATACAGCAGTGCAAGCAAATACATCAAGAATGAATACCCCAATCAGGTTGCATGAGGAGGTGTTAGCCAATAGGCCTGTCCCAAGAGGGGAAGGAGGGAGGGAAACCTGGACTGCAGCTGTATTAGCACTCGAACATCTACATTTATGGTAGGTACAAAACTGTACTATGTTCATCATGCATACAGCTGCAGTCATAACAGATGGGTAGAATCCCAAAGCTAAGAAAGGGGTGGTAGCCAGAATGCCCTGCAAGACTGCAGTGGCAAAGCCTGCTCTAAATTTGGAGTATAATGGAAGGTGGTAGTGCTTGGAGAAGGTATGCACAGAACTCCAAGTGGCTGCTTCCAAAATATCTTTGGTAGGAACTCCTCTGAGAAAATCTGCAGAGGTAGCCGTGGCCCTTGTGGAGTGAGATCTGATGCCTGTAGGTACAGTTTTGCCATGAAAAGAATAGCAAAAGCGTATGCAGTGGGATATCCATTTTGAGATAGTCTGTTTGGAAATTGGCTTTCCTTGAGCTCCTATAGCATAGGACACAAAGAGCTGTTCTGATTTTCTGAAAGGCTTTGTTCTGTCCAAATAATAACGCAGTTGTCTGTGGATGTCCAAGGAATGTAGTAATCTCTCCCCTTTGTTTTGAGGATTAGGATAAAAGGTAGGTAAGTGTATAGCCTGATTCAAAGCTACCCTGGATACCACTTATGGCATAAAGGACGGGTTGGTTCATAAGGAAACTCTGTCCTGATGGAAGATGATGAAAGGCTGCACAGCCATGAGAGCTTGTAGTTCCGATACCCTATGAGCTGAGGTAATAGCCAGAAGGAAAGCTGTTTTCCAGGACAAATATTGCAAATCTGATGAGGCAGCTGGCTCAAAAGGAGGCAAGGTCAGCTTTTCTAGAATTAAATTGAGATCCCAAGCAGGTATTGGTTGTTTCCTTGGGGGTTTTAGATTCTTAGCCCTTCTGAGGAACTGTCTTAAGAGGGGGGTGAGAGAATAAGGGTGGATCAGTGTTGTATTCTGCAGAAATGGCTGAGGCATGGATTTTGATGGAGGAGAAAGAAAGTCCACTGCTTAGCAGCTCAGCTAGATACTGTAATATTTGAGGTATATTCAGTTTTCCAGGATCCTGGCCCTTTTTCTCATTCCAGACACAAAACCATTTCCATTTTCGGAGTAAGCTTTTCTGGTAGATGGCCTTCTGGCCTCCAAAATGACATCCTGCACCTCCTTGGAGAGTAGGGTCTGTTGTGATGCTAAGGAATCTTCCATGCGGCTAGATTGAGTGTTTTTAGCTGACTGTGAAGAGTTTTGAAGCTGTGCTGAGTCAGAAGAAGAGGCATTAGAGGTAGGGTCCATGGTGGGGAATGCGTCAGGCTCCTCAGGAGTGAATACCAGTGTTGTCTTGGCCAGTCTGGAGCAATGAGAATCATCTTTGGTCTGTCTGCTCTGGTTTTTAATAGAACTTTGGGCAGCAGAGGAAGAGGTGGGAAGGCATAAACTGTCATTGATGTCCAACTGAAAGAGAGAGCGTCCACTCTCCAGGCCTTTGGATGGAAAATCCTTGAGCAGAATTTTGTCAATTGGTGATTTTTGTGGGAGGCAAAGAGATCTATGTCTGGCCTTCCCCATGCTTGAATTATCCCTGTAAAAACTTGAGGATGCAACTTCCATTCATGTGGATCTGTCATATTTCTGCTTAGGTTGTCTGCCAGCGTGTTTTCCTTGCCTGGCAAGTACTGTGCTTGTAGTTCGATTTGTAAGTCCAGGGCCATGTTCCAAAGTGACATGGCCAGTCTGCATAGGAGGTATGAATGGGTTCCTCCCTGTTTGTTTATGTACCACATTACTGTGGTGTTGTCCGTCCTTATCAATAGTTGACCTGGTTGCAGAAGGTCTTTGAAAGCTATAATAGCATTTATTACTGCCAGCATTTCCTTTTGATTGATGTGTAGGTGCTTTTCTTTTTGGGACCATTTGCCCTGAATGCACCGATCTGTCATGTGCGCCCCCTAGGCGTAGTCCGAGGCATCTGTTGTGATGACTTGATTTGCTTGAGTCTTGCTGAATGGGAGACCTGTGTTTGTTTGGCATGCTTGAGCCCACCACAGAAATTCCTTTTGAAGACATGGAATTAGTGGTATTATTGTTTCCAAACTGTGGCTGTGTTGAGACCATAGGTTTTTCAGGTACCATTGAAGTTTCCTCATATGCAGCTTTGCACATGGGATTAGTAAGATGCAAGATGCCATGAATCCCAGAGCCTGCAGGATTTTCCTTGCAGTCAGCCTGGTGCAATTTGCTAGTGTTCTGAAGTATTGAGTTAGTTGCCCCTGCTTCTCTGGCATGAGGTAGGCCATCTGGGTGTTTGTGTCCAAGTTGGCACCCAGGAAAATTATTTTCCGAGAGGGTATTAGCCTTGATTTCTTTTTGTTGACTGTGTATCCCAGAGAATTCAACAACATTATTACATAATCCAGATGTTTCAGAAGAATGTGCTTGCTGTCCGCTTGGATCAGGCAGTCGTCCAAATAGGGGTATATTTGTATCCCTTGAAGTCTGCAGTAGGCAATTACTGATGCCAGGCATTTCATGAATACTCTGGGCACAGTAGATAAGCCAAAGGGCAATGCAGGGAATTGATAATGGGTTGAACCTGCAAGAAATCTGAGGTATCTTCTGCAATTTTGTCTGATTGGGACATGCAGGTATGCCTCCTTGAGGTCCAATGTTACCAGCCAAGACTCCTTGCCCAGCATGGGAAGAAGCTGCTGTAGAGTGAGCATCTTGAATTTTGGTACGAGCAGAAATGTGTTTAGGATGGATAGGTCCAAAATAGGTCTCCAATCTTTTCCCTTCCTTGGTACCAGGAATAGTCTGGAATAAAAACCTTGACCCTGTTTGTGCGTAGGTACCTCTTGAATAGCTTTCATGTCTATGAGATCTGAAATTTGTCTTTGTGCCTCTGCCCTTTGATTGTGTGGCAGGTTTGGCATGCCTCTCATTTTTGGAAGGGTGTGAAAATGGAATCTGTAGCCTCTGTTTATAATGTCCAGGATCCATTTGTCTTTTGTGACAATATGCCAATTTTTTGAAAATAATGCCAGTTTTCCACCTAAGGGTGCTGCCATTTGAGTCTTGCTTGGCATGCAAAGGGGAAAGTCATTGGGCTTGCTTTCTGAATGGTTGCGAGTTATCCTCACCACCTCTTTGTGTAGGAGCTTGCCATTGTCTGCCTCTAAACGATCCTTGGGATTGCCCTCTGCCCCTCGGGCGCCTGTATCTACCTCTTTGGGGTCTGTCCATGGCTGGAAAGGACCAATTTTTGGAAGGCCAATTTCTACTGAAACGTGGGGGTTGTATCTGTAGAAAATCTTTCACTGTTTGCATTGATTTAGCCTTTTCCTCCATTTTCCTTAATACCTCCTCAGCATTAGCACCAAATAATACATCCTTTTGTAGAGGGGCATCTAGTAATTTAGCTTTGACATGATCTGGTAAGGTTTGTTCCTTGAGCCAGGCATGTCTACGTATGACTGATCCTGTAACAGCAGCTCTACATGAGGCCTCTAGAGCATCAAAACCACATTGTAAGGTATGTTTACCCACTTGTTCTGCACTATGCATCAAATCCTGCAACTCCTTCAAGTCTGGTTGTTCAGGTTGTGACATTTTACTTCTCAATTGTGATAACAAAAACTGTTGGTACTTTAGCATATGGAACTGACAGTTTAATGCCCTCATGGTTGAGGTGGCCGAGGTATATACCTTTTGTCCCCACCTTTCTAAGGATCTGGAATCTCTCTCGGAAGGTAATGGATTTTTAGCAGTGGAGGCCTTAATTCCCTTGGGGCCCTGTGAGATAGTTTCTGGGTCAGCAGCATGGCTTTTGTATAGAAATTGGTGTGAGTCAGGAAACCTGTAGTATCTGTCAGGCTTGACTGGAGCTGGAGGTAGAGAATCCGGGTTAAGGCAGGCCTCCGAGTACACATCATCTAGTATGTCCAAGACAGGAGGTATAGCTAGAGGCCTGTGCTGAGGTAGCAAGAGAAATTCCCTAAGCCTTTTCTTGGAATCTGAATAAGCTTGGCCTTCCCAGTGGAATTGTTCCCTTAAGGTATGCAAAGTTTCCCCAAATGAAAAATCCTCTGGGGGGGATACAGAGGGATTGGACTCCTCTGCATTAGAGTCTTCAAAAGGGGAGTAAGAATGTTCCTGTCCATCAGAGTGCTCTGATATAATGAAGCCCTGATCAGAGCAGGGGGATTCTTCCTCCACTCTGAGCCTTTTGTCCGGGGGGGGGGGTTGAGAACCCCTGATAAGAGTAATTAGATCCTCAGCCATCTTAAGCATCTGTTTTTTAGGCATGGGGCCTGGAGATGGGCCCTGTGTAGCTTGTCTCTTAGAATGCATGGCTGCTTTAGACTTAGTGAAAGCCTTGATGGAAAAGGAAGAGGAAGGTCTGAAGACACCTTGAGAGGAGGTAGACCTGTCCACATCTTGAGATTCACCGCCAAGAGTGGCTTCGGTATCTGTAGTCGGGGTGTGAGCCGAGGAGCCTGCGACCTTGGGCACAGGAGACACCGCCAATGAAGTGTCGTCAGTAGTCAGAGGCTGCGAGGGCCGCTGAGAACCGGACCACGTGTAGTTGGCTTTGGCGTGGTGTCGGTAGAGGCCGCGGACCTCATGTGTTGGTCCTTATCTTTGCGTTTTTTAGACAAAACTGGAGTCGGAGTATCAGACGACATAATATAGTTAAATTTTTTGCCAAAATAATGCTGGGCGAACTCCGCCCGACGCTTAATGGTGCGTTTGTTGAATGTAGCACAAAAGCGACAGACCGAGACGTTGTGGTTTGGGCCTAAACAAGGAATACAGAGGGAATGGAAATCCTTATGCGGTATTTGCTTCCCACATGAAATACAATTATTAACTTTGTCTGACATCGGTCTGAGGCAAGAAAAGTTTCCCTAACGGGGTACTTAGCTTTCAAGAAGACTTTGGTTGCAAAATTTTCGTAATTTCAGGAGCTGGCCGACCGGCACTTGCGAACTGCTTCTGCTTCGGGCACCGCACGGCAAGAAAGACTGAAGAAAATGGCGTCGGCTGGTTCTTTTATACCCCTGGCGCACTGACGTCAGGGAAGAAGCAACGACAACCGACACCGGACCTAGACTTTGGAATTCAGCCGACCGAGGACCCGCCTGACGGCAGGAGAACCCATCTGTTATGACTGCAGCTGTATGCACGATGAACATCTGAAGCATACATTCCAGTTAGCATTAACGAAATTAATATAGCATATAAGAAAATCAATATAATGCTTAATGATCTGTTCCTGGAGGGAACTTTTGATATGGATATGTATCAATATTTGACAATGAATGCACCTAGAACACCAGCTCTTTTTGGTTCTCCCAAAATTCATAAAAGTTTTATTGAACCCCCCCCTTTAGGCCAATTGTCAACGGGAGAGGTTTTATTACATATGGGTGTGCAAAATATGTGGACAGTATTTTGAGGCCGCTGATTGAGCAGGAAACTCAAATATGCAAGCATTCATGGAGTTTTTTTGAAAATATTAGTAAATTAGAATATTGTAATGACTCCTGTTTCCTTACAATTGATGTTAAGGACCTCTATACAGTTATCCCGCCGACTATTGGCCTTGAATGGATTAGAGATTTCATGACCCTTAAACATATAGAAGAGAAAACCATTTATTTAGTTACAAGGATGATATGTTTGTAATCTGGAAAGGGTCTAAAGCTTTGATTCCTACTTTTATAGATAGCATACAATCAATGACTGATTTTTTTTTGAATTTACGTATAAATTAGAAGAAGTGGCAATTAATTAATTGGATGTTAATTTATTTAAAGATACAACTAACTGTAGGTATAAGAGCATGATATATAGAAAGCCGTCTTACTCAAATTCCTTTCTTCACTTTACCAGTAGCCATCCGTTTCATCAAAAGAAAGCTGTTGTGAAAGGATAACTGGTCAGAGCGGCCAGGATGGTTACTGATGATGTTGATTTTCATGCTGAATATTCTCTTCTTAAGACCATGTTTATCAGTCGAGGTTACCCGGTGTCTTTGATTGATTCTATTTGTTTAGAAGTCAGCAATAAGAGATATGTAGGTCATTTTAGGCCTTTGTTGGCGAATAATTTATCCCCCATGTCTAATGCGTTGAGGTCAGTTAATGATGCGGCTCTCAACAACTCAGAATCAGACTATAGAGTCAGTTTTCTTTGTACTTACTCATTTGACCACTATAATATGAAAGAGATTTTATATAAGAATTGGTGCATTATTACTGAAGATAAAGATTTATTAAAACTTTTAGGTCTAAAACCAAAAATTATTTTCAGAAGAGGGGCAAATTTAAAATCTATTTTAGAAAGGAATGTAAAGCCCACAATTCATGGTAACTTTGGAATATATAAATGTGGTGCATGCCACCAATGTAGATTTATCTGTGTTGATAATAAAATTAAGCTAAAAAATAATATATTTCATATTAATGGAAGGTTTAATAAAAAAGGGGTCTTATATGTAGCCACCTGTTCTCAGTGTTCCGTATTTTACATTGGAAAGACTGAGAGAAAATTAAAACAACGTATTTATGAACATTCTTATGCTATTTGCAAAATAATCTGAATGACGTAACAATGCTTTGGATAGACATATTATAGAATTTCCTGATCATTGTTTTAAATTTTCCATCTTGCAACAAAGGCTTTTTGATCCTAGAGGTGGCCCTTGGCAGTTAAACATAGAAATTGATGAAATTATGTGGCAGATTAGAACTGAAGCCCACAAATATCCTGGTTTAAATGATTTAAAGATTTATTAAAACTTTTAGGTCTAAAACCAAAAATTATTTTCAGAAGAGGGGCAAATTTAAAATCTATTTTAGAAAGGAATGTAAAGCCCACAATTCATGGTAACTTTGGAATATATAAATGTGGTGCATGCCACCAATGTAGATTTATCTGTGTTGATAATAAAATTAAGCTAAAAAATAATATATTTCATATTAATGGAAGGTTTAATAAAAAAGGGGTCTTATATGTAGCCACCTGTTCTCAGTGTTCCGTATTTTACATTGGAAAGACTGAGAGAAAATTAAAACAACGTATTTATGAACATTCTTATGCTATTTGCAAAAATGATACGAACAATGCTTTGGATAGACATATTATAGAATTTCCTGATCATTGTTTTAAATTTTCCATCTTGCAACAAAGGCTTTTTGATCCTAGAGGTGGCCCTTGGCAGTTAAACCTAGAAATTGATGAAATTATGTGGCAGATTAGAACTGAAGCCCACAAATATCCTGGTTTAAATGAATACATATCTATAAAAAGTATTTTAAAACATCTGGCCTTAAATAGATTATATGAATTTCTGGGGATTTATAGATTGATTTGTGTAAAGGTTTTTTTATTTTTTATATATTAATTTTTATATATTATCCAAATGGTGCTGTTCGTTTATATTTCTTAGCTCGCTGATGTCATATTTGAGTATGGCACATTACATTTCATTTTACTTTTAAGTTCATGTTGCTTGTCTATTGCCTGAAGTAGCGAATTTGCCTGAAGTAGTGACTTTGTCAGTTTTTTGACTGTTATTTTGTAGACTGCCCTTTATATGTATGCTCTTAGTAGTCCATTTATCTTTACATTTTAGTAACCATGTAATTTAAATGTTCTATAACATATATTACATTTAAATATATAAATATATTTATTTTTTTAGTTTTTATAGAAATATATTCATATTGAATAAAATATATTTATTAATTAGTAATAATATTCTTAGTTATTATGCATGTAATTTGTTTTTTAATATTGAGATATTGCGATCATTGTACATATTTTTACAGCATTATACTAACAGGAAGATTCTAGCTCTTTAAGGACAAGTATTCACTAATGCTAATTCATTAATTGATTAATTGTGATGTTTGTCTTTGTTATAAAAACTTTGCTAATTGATTCTTAGTTGTCTGAAGAAGGTAGGATACAGAGCCTACCGAAAGCGCTAATTAAATTGTTGTTTTTAAGGTATATCTGCCTGCCTTTTTGACTCTGCTCACAGTGCCGCTCGCCCTCGTGTTTAATTTAGTTTGCTGATTATCTAGAAGGTTTTGTCTTTGGTAAAGGATATTAGCCAGGCTGCTGGGTTCAGAGTTTGAAGTTGAGGGTGCAGAATCTGGTTCTCCTGCTGAGACAACAGGGTCGGAGTCTGAGGCAGGTGCCATGGGGCCAACAGTGACACACTGCGCAAGAAGGGGTACCATTGTTGGTGTGGTCAGTCTGGTGCAGTCAAAATCATCCTTGGTTTGTCTTGTTTGATCTTTAATAGTACTTTGGAGAGCAGAGGCAGAGGAGGAAAGGCATAAACTGATAGGTTTTTCCAGCTGAAGGACAGAGCATCCACTTTCTATGCTTGTGTGTGGGGAGTCCTTGTGCAAAATTTGTCCAATTGATAGTTCTGGGGGGAGGCAAACAGGTCTATATCTGGTCTCCCCCATTTGCTTGTCAACATGTTGAAAATCCTTGGTTCCAGTTTCCACTCGTGTGGGTCCATGAGGTTTCTGATAGTCCATCTGCCAGTGTATTTCAATTTTCTGGCCGTAATTGAGCTTGTAGATGCACTTGGTAGCACAAGGCTGTGTTCCACAATGCCATGGCTAGTCTGGAGAGAGGGTAAGAATGGGTACCCACATAACAGTGGTGTTGTCTGTCTTTACCAATAATTGTCCTGGAAGAATGTGGTCCTTGAAGGCTGTCAGAGCATTCTGTACAGCTAACAGTTTTTCTTGATTGATATGCAGGAGCATTTGACTTGGGTTCCATTTGCCCTGAATGCACTTCCCTACCAGGTGAGCCCCCCATTCATAGTCTGATGTGTCTGTTGTTAGGGTTTGGGCGGCAGGGGGTAGTGTGAATGGTAGTCCCTTGTTCTGGTGGCAGGCCTCTGCCCACCAAAGGAACTCTAGGCGTAGGCAAGTTATGATAGGAATCATTGCTTCTAGATCCTGAGAATGTTGACACCATAAGCTTTTTAGATACCATTGTAGTTTCCTCATATGCAGTCTTGCAAATGGAATTAGAAGAATGCAGGAGGCCATGAACCCCAAGGCTTGTAGTAATTGCCTTGCAGATAGCAGGGTTTTTGTGGCCACTTGTTTGAAGTAGGTTGTCAAATGAATTTGTTTCTCCAGCGTGAGGAAAGCCATCTGGGAAGTTGTATTCAAGCTTGCTCCCAGGAATATAATTTGTTGACAGGGTACCAGGTGTGATTTCTTTTCATTTATGGTGTACCCTAGACAAGTTAGTACCCTTTGTACAAAGGCCTGATGATTTAAAAGTATGTTCTGGCTTTCTGCCTGAATTAGAAAATTGTCCAGGTATGGGTATATTTGAATATTTCTTTGCCTGCAAAATGCAACAACTGGAGCTAGGCACTTTGTGAATACCCTGGGCGCAGTAGCATGTAGCCT
Source organism: Protopterus annectens (assembly GCF_019279795.1). Lineage (NCBI taxonomy): Eukaryota > Metazoa > Chordata > Ceratodontiformes > Protopteridae > Protopterus > Protopterus annectens. The sequence goes on along the minus strand of NC_056750.1, from coordinate 329,274,341 downwards.
GTTTTGAAGTGTAGGTATCTTCTGCAAGATTCCCTGACTGGGATGTGCAGGTATGCTTCCTTTAAATCTAGTGTTGCCAACCAGGCGTCTTTGCCTAGCATAGGAAGCAACTGGTGAAGAGTCAGCATCTTGAATTTTGGAATCACCAAAAAGGTGTTTAGAGTAGACAGGTCCAGGATAGGATGCCATGAACTGTCTTTTATTGGTACCAGGAAAAGTCTCGAGTAGAAACCTTGTCCCTTTTCCTCTTCTGGTACCAACTGAATAGTCCCCATGCTTAAGAGAGAAAGTACGTGCTTTTGAGCCTCTGCCCACTGATTTGGGGGTAGATCTGGCCACCCGCTTGGTGTTGGTAACGTGTGGAAGTGAAATCTGTATCCATGGGACACAATATTTAAAACCCATTTGTCCTGGGTAATGAGTTCCCAGTTCTTGGCATGAAGAGTAATCTTTCCCCCCAAAGGGGAAGTCAGTTGAGAAGTGCTTGGAAGTTTTAAAAAGAAATCAGTGAGACAGTTTACCATAGGGAGAGTTTTATTACTCCCAGATTTGGAATTGGAGGCCCCCCCCACTGCTTAGTCCTGTGCGTACCCTGGGACTGAAGCCTGGGAGCTCTGCTGGATCTGGGTTTGGACTGAGAAGGTCTGGAAGAGGCAGGAAAGGACCAATTCTTGGAAGGCCAATGCCTGCTAAACCTTGGAGGTTGTACTTGTAAAAAAATCTTTATCAGTTTGCAAGGATTTAGCGTTTTCCTCCATCTTTTAAGAAATTCTTCTGCCTTGTTGCCAAACAGGCAATCCTGGTTTAAGGGAGCATCCAGTAATTTCGCTTTAAAATGATCTGGCAAGGATTGCTCCTTAAGCCAAGCATGCCTTCTAAGTACAGACCCAATTACAGCAGCCCTGCAAGATGCCTTCAGTGAATCAAAACCACATTGCAAACTATGTTTTCCAACACGTTCATCTGAATGCAGTAAATCCTGAAAATCCTTATTTTCAGCACAATCAGACATAAACATCATTTTCTGTTTAAGCAATCCAATAATATGCTGCTGATACTTTAACATATGAAACTGGCAGTTTAAGGCCCTAATGGCCAAAGTTGCAGAAGTGTATACCTTCTTACCCCATCTATCCAATGCCCTGGAGTCTCTATCAGAGGGGGAAGGATTTTTGGTAGTAGTAGCTTTAATGCTCTTGGGTCCCTGTGAAATGGTCTCAGGATCTGCAGTAGGATTTTTATAAAGGAGCTTGCGAGAGTCAGAGACCCTGTAATATCTATCAGGTTTTCTGCGAGCAGGAGGTAAAGAGTCAGGGGCCAAGCTAGATTCCAAAAAGGTATCATCAACAATGTCTAGTACAGGAGGTATGGCTAAAGGCCTGTGCCGGGGCAGGAGTAAGAAATCCCTAAGCCTCTTTTTAGAATCAGAGAAATCCTGACTTTCCCAATGCAAATGCTCCCTGAGAGTATGCAAGGTTTCACCAAAAGAGAAATCCTCTAGGGGAGAAGCAGAGGGAATAGAGTCCTCCGCATCAGAATCCTCATAGGTGGATAAGGGTAAATCCTGGTCATCAGAGGAAAGAGAAAATTCAGAATCCTGGTCAGAAGTATCATAAGCAAACTCAGTCCTAGGTCTCTTAGAGGGGGAAGGTGGGCTTCCCCTGATTAAAGTAATAAGGTCTTCAGCCATTTGTATAATTTGTTTTTTAGGCATAGAGGCCTGACCATGGGGTCTGGGTGTCAGTTTTCTAGGCATGGTTCGAGATTTAGGCCTTGAAGAAGAATATGGCATCGGTTTAATACGCAAGTCATTAGGCCTGAATACACCCCTGAGAAGCTGGTGCCTGCACTGCGGCTCCGGACCCATCCAAGGTAGAGACATCCACAGGTTCTACAGTTGAAGCATCTCGTGGCATATCTGAATGGGTCTCAGTAGAGGCCTGAGAATCTGAAATAGCAGGTATCAGGGGGTGCAAAAGCTCCTCAATGAGTATTGGCAAACTGGCGACTGGCTTAGGAGAAGCGTTGGTGGCAGCTTTGGACCTAGGCGGCCTGTCTCTGTCTTTATCTTTGCGGAATGTCAGTAGTCGGATAGCTTACCGAAGACATATCAGGATAATTGAACCGAGCACAAAATATTTAGAAGCGAAAATATACTGATGACGGATAGTTTGTGGTTTAAATAAGGCACAAAACCGATAGTGAGGTACGTCGTGGTCAGGGCCTGGGCAAGGAATACAGTACGAATGAAAATCTTTATGAGGTATTTGCTTTCCGTAAGTAATGCAATTATTTACTTTTACTGACATTGGTTAAGAGCAAGAAAAAGTTTCCCTAATGGGGTACTTAGCTTTTAGTTGAAGACTTTGGTTCTGAAAAAAAAAATGAAAAATTCGGGCCGACCGGCACGGCTTAACCGCTTCTGCTTCGGGCACCGCACGGCAAGAAAGACTGGGGTAATGTCGTCAGCTGCATGTTTTATACCCCTGATGACCTGACGTCACGGAAGAAGAGACAGCAACCGACGCAGGACCCAAGACTTTGTTCATCAGGCCGACTGAGGGCTACTGCAAGCAGATAACCCAAATGTGATGACTGCAACAGTGAAACATGAAGAACATCAGGCAGACTCTACAAAGTGAAGGTGGAAAGCCTATAATTAACTTGATTAAACTAATGTCAAGGTTACAAAACATCAGAAAGTTATAATTTCAAATGTCTAAAAGCTTCATCTTTCCTGCTGGCTATAATCAAACAGGCTTCAATGAGACAATCTTTTACAAAATTGATAAATATATGTTTTATAATACCTTCTAGAAATGTGACTGCATAGTGATTTTAGACTTAACAAATCACTTTAAAAACAAGCAAGGTCATGCCATAGAGTAGAGTTTTCTTCTGAATTTAAAATTGCAATTAATACTGTTTAAGAAATGCAGCAGATTTTATGGTGCATCTATAACAGAAGTAAAATCAGCATAAATATCCTGATTCCAAATTTAATGGGCAAAATATCAGCCACTCTCTCTATCTCTTATTGTTGGACACTAGGTGACTCAAGCCCTCAATAGAAATCCCAAACTTCCTAACTTATTTATACAAAATGGGAAAGAGCATTTTCCTTATAAAATGGTCATACAACAAACTTAAAAGGGATAACAATATATAATGCCTTTATTCTGCTTAAATATATTTACAAAGATAAACTAAATAGGGCAGCACAGTAGTGGTTAGGATCTGCCTCATATGCCTTGGTTCTCTATTGTCTTTTTTGAGGGAAAATGCATGGAATATAGGACTATAGAAATATAGAAACCTGCAATTGAGAGCTAACAAAGCAGCAGAGCTGCAAAACAAGAAGGGTGCACCTTGAACACAGCCGGTGTTCAATACCTAGGAAGACAAGTTACAGATAATGACTAACAGCACCAACACACCTCAGAGGCAGACATGATGTTTACCAAAGCTGTCATCTAAAACTGTACTACAAGACCGGTATAGCTGAAAGGACACAGCCCAATGAACTGTGATACAAAAACAACAATCAGTGCCATCAATGCTATAGTGATGGCATTCTGTACACAGCCTACCATTCTGGAACATATAGAAAGAACCGCGACACACATTTATATACATAAGTACATGCATACACATGCACATTTTGTGGTATCATTCACAAGGTACAACACCCCAAATAAGCTAGCATCTGCAAGTTAAATATGCAGATATGACTAATAAGATGTGAAATGTTATAAATCGTCCAGCCTAGTCTAACAAGCTGGAGTCCAAAATCTAATCAGTTCTCTGATGAATACACATCAGAGCGGAAAGTGACAAAGCATGTGCTGTTTTACCACACCCTCTCCCCTACCCATTGGAGTAGTAGGAACTTCGACTACCCTCTGCATCTATTAGGCACCTAGGTTTGGTACAGTGCCTCCTTGGCTGTTAATGCAACTCTCCTCCGCACTATGCACATTACAGCGCTGCAGGATACAAATTCTATGAAGATTAGCCTTACTTGTCTGTGCCATAATTTTCTTGGGTGGCAAAAGCCAGGGAACCTTTTTGGCTAAGCTTATATAGGCCCCAGGGCTGACAGTCTAGTACCTACCTATGAACCTATAAACCCCCCCCCAATACCAAGTGCACTTTGTGACAGCAGGATGCATAGCCTGGGTTTCCTGGCATTCGTTTCTTTTTTAAGGCCTGTTTTTGCCATTACTGAATCTGTTGCAGAAGTATAGCTGGTTCAACCGGCACCCTAGGCCAGTACCCTACCCCTTAGTACCCTCAGCTCTTCAGCTGCAGGGAAAATAAAATTAAATGGACATTCCATCTACTGGCATACCAACCAGGTGGCAAGATGCATGACACGCAAACACGCCCCCACCCCAACCTACCCGAGCAATTCAGGTCCTTTGTCTCTGTCCTGCCCCCAACCATTCAACACATTTTATTAAAAAAAAATAATTTATTTTTTTAAAGTCTAACAAACAGTTTCCTACAAATGTAGCAAACAGCTCCTACAGTTTATACCATGCCTATATTGCCAGAAATGGTCTGCACCGGTCACCCCTGAGATTCAGGTTACTGGCTAAAGCTCTTTCCACCCTTATAGTGCCTTTTTTAGGCAAGGTTCAAAGGACAAAACCTCCATCGTAACAGATACAAGCATGCAAAATCTGAAGGCAATGCTATTCAATGCTAGAAGTCTAAACCTCAAAATGCACTCTCTCAAGCCACTCCTAAAAATGGAGAACACCGATATCTGTGCAGTAACTGAGACCTGGTTCAAGGCTCCAGAGAGCACCCCTGTAATACCAGGCTACAACTCTTGCCATACCTTTCAACCACCAAACCAAGACTGAAACACTAAAGGTGGAGCAGTGTCCATAGTCACCAAGGATATTCACACCTCTAGGCTAGTTGCCAAACACAATGCATATGAAATTCCACAGGTGCAACTAACACTAGGTTAGACTGCAATCCAAATTGTAGCTTGCTACAGATCCCCCATCATGCCCCAAGATTCTCACTACACCTTTCTAAACACACTGGAAAATATTAAGATACAACCAAATACCCTAACACTGATTTCAACTACCCTGCCATTAACTGGGAAAACTACTCGGGTAACAACACCTTTTCCCAATGGTTCTTGGAATTCATAAATTCCAATGCCTTGGATCAACTAATCCATAGTCCCACCAGGGGCTTCAATATCCTAGACCTGGTCATTACCAACATGGGAGATAGATGCTCCACACCAGTGGTCACCCCCTCATTGGTCAGGTCTGACCATAAGCAAATCACCCTTGAAATCCACATCCCACCCCCACCCCGCAGTAGGGAAACCACTGTAAAATACTACTACAAAGCCAACTTCATGCTACTCAAGTCAGAAGTGGCAAACTTCATGACACCCATGCAGACGGGAGCTGAAAGTTCGACTGCTGAATCCTACACTAATGCACTGTATGAGCACATCCACTCGTGCATGAATTGTGCCATCCCAAATAGAACCAAGACATTCTCTTCCAAAAAAAGGAAGCCAATCTGGTGGTCTCCTGCCATAAATAAACTATACAACAGAAGGATGAAACTGTTGCAGAAAAGAGGAAATTCCCAGGATGCAAAAAACTCCCTTACGAGCCTTAGTAAGAAGCTGAGATCCCTCATAAAATCCTCCAAAGCTAGTTGCGAAAATAAAATTGCCAAAGATTCCAAAGACAACCACAAGTCATTCTATAGTTATCTCAAGAATCTAAATGGCAATGCTCAGATCTGCTCTGAGCTACAACAGAATGGCATTAAATATACTGATCCCAAGGATATTGCCAATATCCTGGCAGATTGATTCGGTGCCAACTTCACCCCCCTCATCTCCTAATGGGCCCATTGCAATACCAAAAGATTGCCAAATTCCGGTAATTATGGCCACACAGGCAGAAACTGCACTCTCCAAAGCTAAGAATACAGCATCCATGGGACCAGATGACACCCCAGGCTGTGTAGTACATGAACTACAAAATGAACTGGCACCTCACCTAAGTGTCATGTTTAATCATAGCCTCACCTCAGGCTTTGTGCCCACTGAGTGGTGCACAGCTACAGTTATCCCACTCCACAAGGGGGAATCCACCCTGGATCCCGGAAACTACCGTCCCATCAGTCTGATGAGCCTGATCTGCAAGGGCATGGAACGCATTATCATGGAACTTCTAAACAAAGATATTGGCAACCTTCAAACAATGGACCCCACCCAGTTTGGGTTTGTGAAGGGCCAATCTTGTCTCTTGAACCTGACTGACTTCTTCGAATCAGTCTCCAGAGCTGTGGACAAGGGTAAGGTGGTCCATACAGTCTATCTGGACCTCGCCAAGGCCTTTGACACCATCACCCACTCTGGAATCATAGATAAACTTACTAAGCTGGGCATAAATCCCTGCATCACTTGATGGGTTGCCAGTTGGCTTACTGACAGAACCCAGACTGTAAAAGCAGCTGACTCCAAATCCAGTTACAGACAAGTGACAAGTGGAGTACCTCAGGGTTCAGTCCTGGGACTGCTCTTGTTTGGCATCCACTTCGCTGAAGTACAGGCCAACACGAAGAGACTCCGGCTAACAAAGTTCACAGATGACTGCAAACTGGGAGCCATTATTGAATCCCAAAATGATGTGGATATTCTACAACAGGGCCTTACAAAAACAGATACTTGGAGCCAGAGCCATGGGCTCAAGCTTAATATCAAGAAATGTATAGTTATCCCCTTTGGGAAAAACCATGTACCCATGAATTACCACACAGGTGGCAGTACACTAAACACCGTAAGTGTGATGAGAGACTTAGGGACATAGGTGGACAGTGGTCTCACCTTCAATAACCACATTGCCACAACAGTCAGAAAATCCTTCTATGTGGCACACCTCATCACTAAGGGCTTTTCATCCATAAAAAAGGAGGTCACTGTCCCACTGTACTCATCCGTCATTAGACCCCATTATAGAGTACAATGCCCCATTTTGTATGTACCTCACAAGACATCTGCAACACCTGGAAAGGACGCAGAAATACCTCACTAAAGGAATCACAGGCCTAACGCAGATGCCCTATACTGACTGTCTAAAAAAACTCCAGCTATACTCTGTGACATAACGTCTACTCAGAGGCAATCTCTGCTTAACATACAAGGCCATGTCAAACCCTGAGCTGTTGGACATGCTCCACTTAAAGAAATCCCAATCCCTCTGAGCAAAACACTCCAGGGATCTAAACCTTGTTATCACAATAAACAAAACATGCTGGAGGGATAGGTTCCTGACCCAGAGACTCCCCATACTCTGGAATAGACTGCCCATACATGTCAAGCAGAGCACCTCCTTGGCCCTCTTCAAAAGGAACTTTGAAGATTGGATGGGAGATAGGAAGTTCACCCCAGGGATCATGTCAGTCACCCTGCTAGACAGGGGTCCAGGGAAGTAAATATTGTGGGAAGAAATATCCAGGGAATTGTTATGGCTAGGCTTGTATAGGCCCTAGGGCAGATAACCTAGTACCAACCTATGAACCTATATACAGCACTAAAGCACTCATGTTTTAGTTAAAAAAAATTCTTTACTGTAGTAAACTGCTTGCTACAAATGTAGCAAACAGTTACTTCAGTTTATACCTTGCCTGCATGGAGTACCACAGAGCTCAGATCAAATGTTAGTTGGGGGGGGGATATATGTGTGTGTGTGTGTGTGTGTGTGTGTGTGTATGTATGTATGTATATATATATATATATATATATATATATATATATATATATATATATATATACACACACACACACACACACACACTTTTTTTTTACTTTTAAACTGTAGCAAACTGTTGCTGCAGTTTAGATTACACATGGATCACTACAAGACTCAGATTTGACAACAAACGCAACACTGGCTTTAAAAAGCGAGTGTTGCAATAAATAGAGAGATAGTGATCAGCTGATTGCACCCCCCAGCAGTTTGTGTCCAGGGCAATTGCCCTTCTTGCCTGGACTAGCTACACTACTGCTCTGCTGTTGTGTGCCAATATACTTTACTGTGCACCCTTTGCATTCCACCTCACACACACAAACTGAAACACAGAAACACATACACACAAAAACTGGAAAACTGTCTCCCAGGTGCAATATAAGTGGAAAGTACTAATACTTTCCTAATACACAGTCTATTTCCAACACCTCCCAGTTGAGTACTGTTGCACTGTTACACACTCACTGTACTCCATGCCACACCAAGCATGAAACGATGGATGCACAGTTCTATTTAAGAGTCATGTGTCATTCTGCACTGTGGTTGAAAATCCTTCTAGTTTACATTTAACTCCCTGTGTGGAAGGCATCTCTAAAGCTGGCTGTCATGTTTGGAGACTTGTAAAAGAAATACACCACAGCAGTTGACCTGTTTGAAATGTGGTTAGGCAAAATTCCCAGTCGCAGACTTACAGAAAATAAAAAAAAAATGTGAGTACTGAGTGTGGTTCTCTGTCAGACAGCAGGGTAAGGCTATTTGCTACCAGCACAGGATCAAACATCAGCATTCCACTGAACTATATGAATCCCTGACATCTCAAATGGAAGGCCAGCATCAAAAACTCAGAATAATGTGCTTTCAGGTTGGTCTAAAGATCCCTATACAAACCACAGAATTATTTTTTGGCTAATAAGTAAAAAGACATACATTTAATTTTATGTGTAAGTTGTCAACTATATGTCTAGTTTTCTAGCTCCTGATCCATATCTCAACGAATGACCATCTTGCACATTTGATTCCCACCAATCAGAAGCACCAAATGCTACTCTACAGGAAAAGGGGTGAATCAAAGACTTTTAGAAAATGCGCAACCTGTACATCAGCACTCTGACTAGAGAACGAACATTCTCCAGCAGGGTATTAATGTATTTTATTTATTTTATTTTTATTTTACATTTGTAGACTGGGATAGTCCAACTGGATGCATGTCCATTTTTAGCGGAGGCATGGGGAGAAAAGCTCCAAGGGTAAGCAGATACAGCATTACATAATACCAGCATTACATATTACAAACAGACTATTTACAGAGATTACATAAGTAAGCAAGTTAAACAAGTTACACAGGTTAGAGTTAATCCTCAGCACAAGTCAGGATTAAATTAAATTACACAGTAAACTGGTTAACAGATTTTTACACATTCTAGAGAGAGTTAGCCAGGCTTGATACATTGACATAGCCAGTTTAAGTGACAAATGTTGTTTGAGTCTAGTTTTAAATTGACCTAAGGTGGAAAGTAAGGTAATATCAGCTGGAAGTGAGTTCCAGGATCTACTTACAGAGTTTGCAAAGAAAGAGTCACCGGATGTGCTATTAATTTTGCTAGTCTGAATTAGTAGTTTGTTAGAGGATCAAAGCGGTCTAAGATTGTTATGGGGGTGATAATATTTTTAAGTGCAGGAGTATTGTCCGGATTATAGAGGATTTTATAGGCCATAATCAGTTGGTTATACTGGATTAGGTTGGGTAGTTCAAGCCACCCAAGCTGATTTAGATTGATGCAATGAAGTGTCCTAAAAGGCAGCCCAGTGGCAAACCTGGCAATGTGGTTGTAGCAAATTGAGAGTTTGTTAAGGACAGTCTTGTTTAAATTCAAGAGTAGAGGGGATGCATACAGAAGGTTTGAAAGAAGGTGAGAGCGAGCTATGGCAATTTTAGCCGGAGGGGTTAGGAAGGATTTTATTCTGTAAAGTGACTAATAGTTTTTTATTGATGGTTTTGACAGTTTGGTTAACATGTAGGTTGAATTTTAGATTATTGTCTATGATGACACCTAATAGTTTTGTAGAGGGGTCAGAGGAGATTATTGTGCCATCATTTGAATTTATGGTAAAGGTGAAATCGGTAGACCTAAGTGTTGGTGAAAATAACAGCATTTTAGTTTTTTTGGGATTTAGGATCAGACGATGTTCAGAAAGCCAGTTTTCTATTGTATTAAAGGTGGTCTGGGTAGCTGACCATAACTCTACTAGAGATGTGGGCTGTGCAAATCAGAGTAGAGTCATCAACATATTGGATACAGTTGACTTTTGGGATGACAGTATAAAGGTCGTTAATGAAGATGGAGAACAGCAAGGGCCCTAGTATTGAGCCTTGTGGTACCCCAAGGGTGTTAGGTAGAAGGTTAGAGAGTTTGTTCTTCCAGAGGACAGCCTGCTGTCAACCATTCAGGTAGGATTGAAACCATTGAAGGGCTCTAGTATCTAAACAGAATGTTTGCAGGGTGTGGATTAAAAGTTGGTGATCAACCATATCGAATGCCTTGGAAAGATCCAAGAAGAGGGCTGAGGATATATAATTATTGTTACGATTATGGTTTATGGTGTTGGTAAAGGTTAGGAGAGCTGAAGTAGTGCTTTAAAGAGGAGGAAGCCATGCTGAGTGTCTGCCATTAGGTGATTCTGAATTAGGTGGTGCATGAGTTGTCTATGAATACATTTTTCCATAATCTTTGCAAGTGGAGAGAGTATAGCTATTGGCCTATAACTGAAGAATTCAGTAGAGCTGCCTCCTTTGTGAAGTGGGATTACATAGGATATTTTCCAGATGGTGGGAATTTTAGCTTCTACTATTGTTCGATTGATTAGTATTGAGACGGGGTAAGCAATAGCATCAGCTGATTTTTGTAGGTACTAGGCAGGGAGTTGATCAGCAGAAAGTGTAGTGGGTTTTAATTTTTTGATCAAGGTACGGATAAGTGAAGTGGCAACTGGTTGGAAGCTGAATGCGAGTAGGATTCTAGGGGTGCTACTTTCAGGACCAGGGGAGTTAGGAGGTAGTTGGCTAGCTAGGGCTTGAATTGTCTCAGTAAAGAATCGGTTAAAACTGTCAGAAACATCTTCAGGGGTTTCATCAATAGTAGCAGCAGGGATTGGGGTTGAAGTTTGTCCAGGATGTAGTAGATTATTTAAACCCGCCCAAAACTTCTGATGGTTATTTTGATTAACTGTCTGTAAATTACTGTAGTATTGTTTCTTGTCTTGTAAAATTGATTTTTTTGGTTTTGTTCCTGGATTGCCTGTATTTAATGTGATCTTGAGGGTCTTTAGAAGAATGCCATAAAGCCCATGCTTTGTTTCTAAGGGTAGTTTTGAGTTTAGACTCTTTAGAAAGTCATGACAAAGTTTTTGCCTTGGTTCTCTTTGAACGAACAGGTGCATGCCAATCAAGGATCTCAAGGAATTTGTTGTTAAAAGTATGCTACTGCTTCCTCTAAGGGGAGGTGTTTTAGAATAGACCAATTACATGAGTTTAGTTCTTGTTGGAATTTGGCAGGGTCAAAGTTTTTATTGTTTCTAACCTTTCTGAGTAAGGGTTGTTGGGAATTAATGGTTTTGTGCTTAATTACATATGTGAGAAGGTGATTGCTTAGGCCATCAAGGAGGGTACCAGAGGTGTACAGTTGGGGGTGACTATTTATGAGTATCCAGTCAAGTATGCATTCTTTTTAGTTGGGTTTACCTATCCTGGTAGGGGTGGATATAATTTGTGTAAATGCATGCAGGTTAATATGGGTGGTTGGGGATTCTGAGGAACAGGTGCCCCAGTCTATGTTAAAGTCTCCAAGTAGTAGGGTTTCTTGGGGGTAGTGACATGATAGCCAGTGCAGGATATCTTCAAGTGTAGATATATTGTTACCTGGAGGAATGTACATACAGATGATATTAATGCATTTATTTTTATTAAGTTGCAATTTGGTGGCAAGAATCTCTGAGTTATTATTCTGAGGTGGTTGTATTACATCTATGGTGACATTCAACTCAGATTTATAGAGTACAGCTACCCCACCCCCCTTCCTCGAAGCACAATCCAGCCTGTGTATGTTGTACCCAGGTGGTAACACTTCATTGTCTTTAGTGTTAGGTTTTAACCAGGTTTCAGATAAACAGAGAATCTCAGGGGAGTAGACATCCAGAAGTGCATGCAATTCATGTATCTTGTTATTAATGTTTCTAATATTGAGATGACAGGCTAGGAGAGAGTTAGTTGGCCTATTAATTGTAGGTTTGTAGCTTACATTGCAAGTAGAGGGGGTATGTGTATCTGAAGTGGGTGCTACTTATAGAGCCTCTGACCAAAGTATTAGGTTGAGTCTGTGCAGAATCAGGAATCTGTTTAGCAGCAGGTCATTCAGTTACACAAATGTGGCTGGGGTTGAGATGTTGATAGACTGAACAAGATGTTGGATACACCAGGTCAGCCAAGGGGAAGGTGGAAGGATCCTAAGCACCTAGATTTGATAATGATGCCTGTTGGGACTGAATTTTAGCAGTTTAACCTGTTTGAGGAAAGAAGGAGGTAGAGGAACAAGAGGGCAGTAAAGAGGAGTGGTTACAGTGACTACCTAGTGATTAACTCAAGACACCACACCAGAGGTAAGTTGCATGCAAGGGCCTAAAATCTGCACACAGCACTGTGTTATTTGCACTCTGTACTTTAATTTTAATGTTACTTGCACTCAGCACTGTAATTATCCCAGATGTTTAGCAGATAGGATCTAGAAAGACAGACCAACAGTATACAATTTAGAGGTACTGGGGTGGGAATTTTGGGGCAAGGGTTACTTGTTCAAATGTCAGGCTGTTGCAGTTTACAAGGTTTCCTAAGGTGTCCTAAAGCTATAAGGTAAGTACTATAGCTCTTAATGTAAGAGTCAGTTTACTGAAGTTACAGGGGAAGGAGGCAAACACTAAAGTAGAAAAAAAGTGCCCTATGGCTGACCAATATGGTGACCTGCTTAATTACACAGCACTGTCAGTGAAAGCTCAACAAATGCACAATAATGTGCAAGTAACGTCTGCTGAAACATGAGTCTGCCACTTCACTGCAGCATATTAAATTGCAGCGAAGCTCTGACTGAAAAAACTGAATGGTCGCTATTTTACGCTTGTTAAGCAGCACTTCTGCTGTTTAGTGAGTGTAAAATATATGTAAAAAAATGAAAAACAAAAGTACGTGTGCTTATGTCTGTGTGTGTGAGTATATGCGTGCGTGAAAGCGAGAGCGATTGAGCCATTATTTTACACTCACTAAGCAGCACTTTTACTGTTTATTGAGTGTAAAATCTAATCATAACAGAAAAAAGTGTGTGTGTGTGTGTGTGTGTGTGTGTGTGTGTGTGTGTGTGTGTGTGCATGCATGGAAGCGAAGTGTGTGTGACTGAGTGTGTGAAGAGTGAGAGCGATACAACACTGGCAGCAGCAGCAGCAGTCAAGAGATTTACGAATCTCTCACCCCTTACATACGTTAACTGAAGTGAATGTAAAATAAAGGGAGAACAAAGGTTCAAAACAGGACTGTATTCCTGTTTAAAAACTCACAAAGCTGATGTAATAAGACTTGTGTTAGCATGCATTTTCTCAAGTTTCTCAAGTTTAGCATGCATTTTCTCAAGTACAGGTGTGGGGCGGTGTCTGAGTGACAGAGGGAGGGATAGTGAGATTGATAAAACACTGGCAGCAGCAGATAAGGTTTGAATATCTCTCAACCTTTTAGCTCAAGAAATGTACATAAAGCCTGAAATAAAGCAGGAACAAAAGCTCCAAACTAGGAACCGATTTTAAATGTTATACTTTAAAAACTAAAAAGTAATTTAAATAACAAGATTTATGTTAATATAAATTTTATGAAGGAAATTAAGTCTGAAAGTCAATTGCATGTCATTATTTAGTGACTTTAATACCCAATGACTGGCAAGAAACCATTTTAACAGTAACGGACCAAAAATAAAGTAAATATCTAGATATTTTTTTAAGAAGGATATATTTTGGATTGTAAGATGCTTCCTCTATTACCATTTACATATGCTACAGCAACTTTGAAACATTAGGCAAAGGAACTATTTTACATCCAAAATATATATAAAAAATAATATAGTACTTAAAAAATATAAATAAGTAAAACACAATTTTACACAGAGACCATTCCTTAAGCGTGTGTTAATGTGTAATTAATGCCCTTCCAGGGGTGTAGAAAACATACACCCTGTCAGGCATTATTGCTTGCATAGAGTCTTCTAGGTGAAATACTCAAAGACTGGTGCTTAATAATCATATCACAGGTCAGAAAATTCAAAATTATAAAATGAGTGACATCATTGCTACAATTTAAGTGTAATGCAAATTAAATATTTTGATATTATCTTAATCTTACTGAAATGGGTTACTTGAGTTGCAAAGAACTCCCTTCTGTTGAACACAGAGTCTGTGAATTTTTGTATATATGAGGCACACTTCATTCACATTTCTGTACTTGCAGGAATTCACTCCAACCCCGTCTATGCTTTACTTGTTTGAAAAGCCACGACAATATATCAGACCATTTGGGTTACTTATGCTCATTACTAAAAGTTGGTTCTAAAAATAACTTCATCATATGAGTTCATCTAGCTATAATTGCTCAATTACATATGATGGAGGAGTGTTTTGTTTTGCAATCTGCCCATTTTAACCTGTTTGTAATTTTCTTAGGTCATAACCATGAGAGATGCATGTTGAATCATCCATTTTACAGCATGCAACAGCATTTCCCTTATCAGCATCTACTGACTACAGTACATACAGAAATACAAATATTTCAAGCACAAGCATCAGTGCCTTTCTAGCATGCCAGTATACCAGAACACTTGTCCCCATAATAAGTGTCCAGGCTATTCTTAAAATACCTAAACTAGTGCTTGCTTTAATGCCATTTGGTAGTCCATTCCATGCATCAGCTGCACTCCGAGACCAAATTAGTACTTGTCTCATTCCTATATAATCTTTTTTTAATTTCTCAAACTCTTTTGGGTTTCTAATACCATGAAAGGAATGGACCCCATTTCTAAGTCAAAGTATGTTTAAAGGTCATGAAATTATTATTGTTTCAATCTTTGATGTCAGCCATTAGTGCCTTTGCAGCGCCCGTAATGTGCCCAGTAATCACTCCTCCTGCAATTCGCATGGAGTTACATGCATCAGTAAGATATGTAAATATGATTGTAGATTCTTTTTTATAAGACCCGTTGCTCCTGCTACTATTGGAACTGTCTGGATATCTTTCTTCCAGATTGCTTTTGTTTCGACCTACAAATCCTGATATTTTATAACTTTGTGTCTATCTGTATGCAAGGCGTTGTAGTGATTTCAGTAATCAATGCTACTTTTGTCTTCTTTTCATGGACCACTGTATCTGTTTTTCTCACATCTATCTTTTGAACTGTTGGTAATGGATGATCCCATGTGATGTAAACGTCATCATTTTCTATGATGCTTTGTGAGTCGTTTCAAGTGTTTTTTATCTGCTTTAATATTAGTGTTTGCACAATCCCCAGTGCAACAGTCTTGCCACATTATTATGCCTTTCAGTACAAAGTCCTTCTGCCATTAATATGTCACAACCAGCAACAAGGTGTTAGACTGCTTCCAATTCTGTTTTACAAAACCTGCATTTGTCTGTTTCTCCCACATGTTCAATGGACTTTGTAAACTAGCACATAAGTAGTCCACTATCTTGGGCCGCAAATATTAACCTTTCATCCTTTGGTTTGAATTTGCCTCTCCTTAACCATTCCTGTGTTCAGTCCTGATCTATATGAGGTTGTTCCAGGAGTTTTCTATACTTGCAACTGTATTTATTCATTTTTCACATTTCTTGCCTTCTCATCTGATCCCTCACCTTATATCATTTAGTTGCTGCCTAATTTTAACTACTTCTGGTTTGATTTCCATTCCTGCTTGACGCTGATATGCTTCTGCTAGACTAAGAAGGAAAGCCATCTTAGATTTATTCTCTTCCTGTTTCAAAAGTTTCACTATGTTTGGGTCTTGTGAGGTCCCCATGACTGCAGATCTATACATGTGAATCAATTTCAAGGAGGCCTGCACCTCCTTCAGAATGGGGAATATATAATCTTGGTATGCTCTGACTTTTATACATCATTCCCATCTTCTACGTAGGTTGTCTGATGATTCTCTAGTACTTGTTGATAACCCCAAACATTCCCATATATAGTTGTCTCTAAATGCCTTATATACCTGAATATGATCTCCTCTTAGATATCTATAAGACATTGTACAAGTTCAGATATTTTAGACTTCCATAATAATTTAAGTTTTCACATCCATGGATGCTCTTGGTATATTTCCTCTGTACTCTTTCCAGTTTACTCATGCTTGTTTTCTTATGAGGTTTCCACACTGTTATTCCAAACTCCAGTTTGGGTCCAATGTAACTAACAAACAATGACTTCTTCATTTCTGATTTCCTAGACTTTATAAATCTTTTTATACAATCTATAGGTCTATAACAATCATTAACCAATTGGTTGATCTGATTAGAAAAACTGAAAGCTGGATCTACCCATATACCCAGGTCCTTAAATCTACAGTTTCAATCACTGTGTGCTGTATTAAATATTCACATTTCAGTTTAAGTCCCCAAATCTGATATGCTTAGTTTTGATGTATTTATCAGCATATTATTCTCCTGTGCTCAAATGATCAATGTAGTCAAGTTATTTTGCAGGCATGCCTTATCTGTAACATACATAATCATTTTACCCAATTTCAGATCATCTACATATAGGCTGTAGAACACCTCAGATGAAAAGATTAGGTCTGAAAGATACAATCTAAACAAGTAAGGGCCTAAGACAGAACCCTGTGGGACACACTGACTATAACGAAGAATTTTACCTGTCCAATTGCTGTATGATACTTGCCATGTCCTATTTGCAAGTCATGCAGCTCTCTCTCTCTTTTGGCTTTTCCCAGTTAGGGGTCACCACAGCGGATCACTTTGTCTGCTCATGACTGACAGTGGAGCTTTTATGGTGTCGAGTTGCCAACCTGGCGCCCAACCTTCCACAGAAGGCACACACACGCACGCACTCACGCCTAGGGCCAATTTTAGCATGTCCAATCCACTTGCATGTCTTTGGGGATGTGGGAGGAAACTGGAGCACCTGGAGGAAACCTATATGACCACAGGGAGGACATGCAGACTCTGCACAGAAGACATCCCAGCCGAAGATCGAACCGGAGAGCCTCTTGCTGTGAGGCGACAATGCGAACCGCTGCACCACCGCGGCTGTCATGCAACTATCCATCTTAAACAGTATATCAAGACATAGTTGTTCTAATTTATTGATCAGTGTTTTTACATTGACAAGAAGTTTTTTTTGCCAGATTTTCTTCCTGCCTATCATTAGCCTCTTCCTGTATACACTTATCACCATGGTATGGGTTGACTGGGAGTGTCCATCAGTTAGGCAGCCAACAGTCTGGTTTGTGTTATCACCTCAACTTTCTCTCTGACAGGATCTATGCCATGCAACTGGCTGTTTACATGATTGAATCACAAATCACTGAATATAGTTGACTGAATTACAATTAATAGGAAATATTGTATACAATAAAATATAGAGTGAAAAATGTTTTTTGGGGGGGATTAAAAATAAAACACACCACATGCAGGGAATCAGTGCTGCTGCACAGATTCAAATATCTACAGCTCTGGTGGTAAAACATGACAGTGGCTTTTCTCAATCCACACATACGCTGCTAGACTCGCTTCTGTAATAACGCCTGTGATAAAAACAACACCATCATATACTGTCTACAGACTTATACACTTCTTTATCAATTTTGATTTAGTCAAATGAGCATTCAGTCATGGTTTAAACCCCCCCCCCCAGCAAGCTAGGCTTCACAAGGGAAGGGGGCATTTAATGAGTGACCACTGTTTGTCTCCTGCTTTCACAAGGGTCAAAGTCAGCAAGCAACCCAGCTCTTCATTGTCAAGAAATGTGGTGTTTTCTACAAACTGCACTGGAGACATCTCACCACCTTATAAGCTCACTGAGTGCCCCCTCTTATCTCTCTTCCTGGTGAAGGTGAGTGGGCCATGCTTTTTCAACCCCCCCCCCCCTTGACTCCTCCAATGCCAGAGCTGCTAATCAAACTCCAGGCACTCATGTTGCATTCATGGGCTCCATCACTCTGCATCACAAAGTCAGACTACACTGACATAAAGATTTGTAGTTTTCTTTAACTTAGCAAATATAGTTCTGTGTAGCCTAGCAATATAACATTTTGCATTGCTTAGTCTTTGAAATAACATTGTCCATTTCAGTGCTTGCATTGTCTTTACTAATTTTAATTTGGATATGCAATAGAGAAAAAAATAATGAGCTGAGTCCTTACTTCCAGCAACCTTTTTAAATACAGCACACGACCAGCATGATTATCAGTAAATGGATGACCAAAAAATAAACCTTTTTAAATACAGCACACGACCAGCATGATTATCAGTAAATGGATGACCAAAAAATATAATTTAAGCTTTAGGTATCTCAGTCTTTCTTAACCAAAGTGAATGGAAAGGGAATTGCTGTTCAAAGGGATGCATGAGGTATTAAGTAAAAGTTCACAACTGTACAGACACATTGTGGAAATAAGATTACTAAGAGGCTATGGACAGTGTCTGTGTAAGAAGAAATTTTGTCATGCATATGCCTTCTTGCTTCCAGACCACATATGCTAAGCTCTGCTAGACCCTCTTTACATGGTTTCATGTATAGACTATACATGCCCTTTGTTAACCTCTGCTGTACAGACTCCGTTCTTTGTGTCATTATGCCAATGAGTCCCCTCCTTAAATGTACACACTGATCTTGACGGGGGTGATGCTGACTGCCTTTACATAAGGATGACCACTGTTTGCGCTCTACTGGTTGCTTCTTCCTTTTGTATTCCAGTACTTCAGCACGCTCCTTGCTACTGTCCCCAACATTACCTCATTATATTTATATCTTCTGACATGTCTATACCGAGGTCCCTTTCAGTCCTCCTTATTTTTTCTCCTACGGGGCTGTACCACTTTCTTGGAATTTTCATTTCCAGATGCATTATTTTCCTTTCCTTATCCCTCTTTTTTAATAGATGAAAGCCTAGTTAGCTGAGATAATCCCTGGCTTGGCCATGTGATATAGTTATGTAAAGGCCTCTTTCTACAGTTGTTATCTTAGTGTACCCCTTCCAGCTGTGTTTTCCTTTTGGAGGGGAGGGTTCATTCCCAGATGCATTACTTTGCATTTTTTTTGTTATTTTGAAAAGGTCACTAAAGCAATGGATGAAGGTAAAACAGTACACACCGCATACCTCAACCTCATCAAAGTGTTTGCTACAATCCCCCACTAAGGCATAGTAGAAAAACTAAACTGGGAATAACCCTCTATGACACCCACTATATTGTCAACTGGCTTACATACAGGACACAGGAAACCAAATTCACTAGTGGAGTTCCCCTCAGTTCTCTCTTGCTTGGCATCTACTTTTCTCAAGTAAAAGCCAATACCAAAGGTTTCTGCTTGACTAAGGTTGCAGATGACTGCAAGCTAGGAGCAGTCACTGAATCCCAAAATGACTTAGCCAACCTACAAGAAGGTTTATCCTAAATAAATAAATGGTAACAAAATCATGGACTGAAACTAAATACTAAACAATGCATTACTGTATCCTTCGGGAAGTTA
Organism: Protopterus annectens; assembly: GCF_019279795.1. Lineage (NCBI taxonomy): Eukaryota > Metazoa > Chordata > Ceratodontiformes > Protopteridae > Protopterus > Protopterus annectens. The sequence goes on along the minus strand of NC_056750.1, from coordinate 329,254,750 downwards.
TCTATCCTGGGGAACTACCACTTTGACAATATGCCACAAAAGTTGACTCACTTGTTAGGGATTTAGGAACTTATGTGGACGGTGACCTAACTTTTGACCAGCATGTGTCCATTGTCATACGCTAGTCCTTCTACATTGCAAAGCTTATAAAGACAGGGATTTTGTCTAGATTTAGGGATGTCATTGTCCCCCCTACTCAGTCCTCATTAGGTCAGTCATTGAGTATAATGTTCTCTTTAGTATGCATCTATCCAAACACATACAACAATTGGAATGCTCACAGAGATACCTTACTAAAAGGATACAAGGCATAAACAATATGCCCTACACAGAAAAATAGTTTTGTCAAACTTCAATGCCCAATGGCATCCTATACAGTACTATTCACAGCAACTTTGTGCAACCACAATGGCTGCACACAGACTGGTGTACTTACCAGAAGCAAGCCCAAAACTAACTCTAAAAACAAACCACACTGGTGGCATCTCAAATTAAAAAGGTTATATAACAAATGGAAAAATAACATGGTTAAAATCAGGAAGTGTAACTTGCATAAAGATAAGTCGTCTCTCATCAAGTGAAACAGGCAATTAAGAGGGCTAATTAAGTCCAATAAAGCCAATTTTGAGATCAAGGCAGCATCCCAGCCAAAAGACAACCACAAGGTCTTCTTCAGCTATGTTGGAAACTTTAAAGGCAGCATATAGCAGTGAATTAATGGTTAATGGTACCATATTCACTGAACTGGGCAATATAGAGAATCTGCTGGCTGCCAAATTCAATTCCAGCTTTATCCCCGTTACGCCCTCAGCCATCCCCCAAAAGAAATCCCTTCAAACATAACCCCTCCAACAATAAAGAAAGAACAGAGGAGTGCAATGGTCAGCACACTTCATAAGGGTGGATCTTCAACAGATGCCAGAAACTGCAGACCCTTTAGTCTGACTAGTCTTATATGCAAAGCCTTGTAAAGAATTATCATGAAAATAATCAACAAAGACATAGGAGATCTTAAGACGCTGGATTCATCCCTGTTTTACTTTATCAAAGGAAGATCATGCCTACTAAACCTGGCAGACTTCTTTGAGTTGGTCATCAATGCATGTATGTGGGTGAAACAGTGCATGCTGTCTATCTTGACTTTGCTAAGGCATTTGATACAATACCCAACTCAGGCATTCATAAAGGCTTACAGAATTAGGCATAAACCCCTATATAATACACTTGATAGCTAGCTGGCTCACAGATAGGACTCAGGAAGTTAGAATTTGTGATTTGGATGGATTAGGATTGTAAAGATTCCGGCCACTAGTGGAGTCCCTCAAGGCTCCATGCTGAGCCTGGTCCTGTTTGGCAAGTCAAGGCCAATGTCAAAGGCCTCTGGATGACTAAGCAAGCAGATGATTGCAAACTGGGAGGAGTCACAGAATCTCTCCAAGATGCAAACATCTTACAAGCAGGTGTAACACAGACAAATGACTGTTGTCAAAGCCATGGCTCAATATTCAATTTCAAGAAATGCATTAGTGGGCCACCCCAGCAAACTACATCACCAATAAAACACTCCCTATGAGTCAATCCACTAGTCAGGGATCTAGTAACAAATGTAGATAGTAACCTGGCCTTTGACCAATATGTGCCCAAGGTAATAAGGAAATCTTTCTGTGTTGCTCAACTTATAAGTAAGGGCATGGCATACAGGTCCGGTGAAGTCATTATATCACTCAGCCCTCATCAAACCAATCATTGAGTATAATGTTCCCCTTCAGCATATATCTGACCAGACACATGCAGTAACTGTAACATCCACAATATTTCATTACAAAAAGAATACAGGGCATAAAAACAATGCCCTAGGTAGATCACCTCAAGGCCTTATCTCTGTATTCGGTCTCCTACAGATAACTGACAGAAGAACTATGCCTGGAATACAAGGCATCCCTGGACTCCACTCTGATGATCCTTTAGCACATCTGTAAAACAAACAGCATTAGAACTACTAGATCTACTTTGCTTGCAACATAAACATGATATGTTGCAGAAACAGATATGTATCTCAGAGAATTCCCATTCTCTGGAATAATCTCCCCATTCATGTGAAACAAAGTCCCTCTATAATCTTATTAAAGCATAACTTACATGGAAAATCAAAAAGGTACAATTGTGTACACTTACCATAAATGTAGATGTTTGAGTGTATTCACTGTTGCAGTCATTACATTTGGGTTATCTGCTTGCAGTAGCCCTCAGTCGGCCTGATTATCAAAGTCTTGGGTCCTGCATCAGTTGCTGTCTCATCTTCCATGATGTCAGGTAGTCAGGGGTAGAAAGCATGCAGCCAACGCCATTACATCAGTTTTTCTTGCCCCAGATGTCAGGACCCCCCCCCCTTAATGGGAAGCAATTATATATACATATATATATATATATATATATATATATATATATATATATATATATATATACACACACACACACACACACACAAGGTTATACCTCCAACAAAAAAGCAAATACACCAAAAAGCTTTTAATTATAGTAAAGGAGAATAGAGGTATAGCCAAAAGAAGTCAGGGGGCTGGAGGGTAACCAGGACTGCAGCAGTGAATACACTCAAACATCTACATTTATGGTAAGTGTAAACAACTGTACTATGTTCTTCATGTTTCACTGTTGAAGTGATTACATTTGGGTAAATTCCCAAAGCTAAGGATGGAAGAGGAATTTAGACAGCATTAGGACCAGCTATAAGGCCCTGCAAGACTGCAATGGCAAAGCCAGCTCTGGATTTAGAGAAAATTGGCAAATGGTAATGCTTGGTGAAAGTATGTACAGAACTCGAGGTAGCAGCTTCTAGGATGTCTCTGGTAGGGACACCTCTGAGAAAGGCTGTAGAGGTAGATGCAGACCTGGTTGAATGGGGTCTAATCCCCTGTAGGATAGGTTTTCCATGGTGCTTACAGCAGAAATGAATGCATCCATTTAGAAATGGTTTGCTTTGAAATAGCCTTTCCCTCTGCCCCTGTAGCAAATGCCACCAGCAGTTGTTCAGATTTCCTTTGAGGTTTAGTCCTGTCCAAGTAAAATCTAAGTTGTCTGTGCACATCTAAGGAGTGCAGTATCTGTTCCCTTTTGCTCTGTGGATTAGAAAAGAAGGTTGGCAAATGAATGGACTGATTAAGAGCCACACTGGATACCACCTTGGGCATGAAAGAGGGATTAGTCCTGAGGGACACCCTGTCCGCATTAAAGATGATGAAATGTTCCACTGCCATAAGGGCCTGTAATTCAGATACCCTTCTTGCTGAAGTGATTGCTAAAAGGAAAGCTGTTTTCAAAGAAAAAAATTAACTCTACACTTGCAGCTGGCTCAAAAGGAGGAAGAGTGAGTTTTTCCAATACAAAGTTAAGGTCCCAGGCAGGAGTTGGGGCTCTCCTGGGTGGTCTTAAGTTTTTGGCCCCTCTGTGGAACTGCTTGAGCAGTGGATGAGAAAAGAGGGGTGGTTCTGTGTTGTAATGAGCTGAAATGGCTGAGGCGTGAATTTTGATGGAGGAAAAGGAAAGGCCCTTGTGAAGCATGTCAGTTAAGTATTGAATAATCTGAAGTAAATTGGGCGCTGCTGTGGCCATTTCTTGAGTTTGGTTCCAGGCACAGAATCTTTTCCATTTTTCAGCATAAGATTTTCTAGTACTAGGCCTCCTTGCCTCCAAAATGACATCCAACACTTGTTTACTGAGGGATGGTAATGGAGAGATTAGGCAATTAGCCAGGCTGCCAGGTTCAGGGTTTGAAGCTGGGGGTGCAGAATCTGGCTCTCCTGCTGAGACAGCAGGGAAGGGGTCTGAGGCAGGTGCCATGGGGCCAGCTGTGACACACTGTGCAAGAGGGGGTACCAGTGTTGGCAAGGCCAGTCTGGTGCAATCAATATCATCCTGGGGTTGTCCTTTTTGATCTTTAGTAATACTTTGGAGAGGAAGAGGCAGAGGAGGAAAGGCATAAACTGATATTTTTCCAGCTGAAGGACAGAACATCCACTTTCCAAGCTTGTTTGTGAGGAGTCCTTGTGCAGAATTTGTCCAATTGGTAGTTCTGGGGGGAGGCAAACAGGTCTATTTCTGGGCTCCCCCATTTGTTGATCAACATTTTGTAAGTCTGTGGTTCAAGTTTCCACTCGTGTGGGTCCATGAGATTTCTGCTTAGTTTATCGGCCAGTGTATTTAGTTTTCCTGGCAGGAATTGAGCCTGTAGATGCACTTAGTAGCTCAAGGCTGTGTTCCACAGAGCCATGGCTAGTCTGTAGAGGGGCCTAAGAATGGGTACCCTCCTGCTTGTTTATGTACCACATAACAGTGGTGTTGTCCGTCTTTACCATTAATTGTCCTGGAAGAATGTGGTCTTTGAAGGCTATCAGAGTGTTCTATACAGCTAACATTTCTTTTTGACTGATATGCAGGTGCATTTGAGTTGGGTTCCATTTGCCCTGAGTGCACTTCCCTGCTAGGTGAGCCCCCCCCCCCTTCCATGCATAGTCTGATGTGTCTCTTGTTAGGGTTTGAGCGGCAGGTGGTAGAGTGAATGGTAGTCCCTTGTTTTGGTGACAGGTCTCTGCCCAGTAAAGGAATTCTAACCGTAGGCAAGGTATGATAGGAATCATTGCTTCTAGATCCTGAGAATGTTGACACCATAGGCTTTTTAGATACCATTGTAGTTTCTTCATATGCAGTGTTGCATATAGAATTAGTAGAATGCACGAGGCCATGAACCCCAAGGCTTGCAATATTTGCCTTGCAGACAGCAGGGTTTTTGTGGTCACTAGTTTGAAGTAAGTTGTCAAATGAATTTGTTTCCCTGGTGTGAGGAAAGCCATCTGGGAAGTTGTGTTCAAGCTTGCTCCCAGGAATATAATTTGTTGACAGGGTACCAGATGTGATTTCTTTTCATTTATGGTGTACCCCAGACAAGTCAACACTTTTTGTACAAATGCCAAATGATTCAGAAGTATGTCCTGGCTTTCTGCCTGAATCAGACAATCGTCCAGGTATGGATATAATTGAATGTTTCTTTGCCTGCAAAATGCAATGACTGAAGCTAGGCACTTTGTGAATACCCTGGGCACAGTAGATAAGCCAAAGGACAGTGCAGAGAACTGCATGCAGCCTGCTTTGAAGCGTAGGTATTTTCTGCAAGATTCTCTGACTGGGATGTGCAGGTAGGCTTCCTTTAAATCCAGTGTTGCCAACCAGGCATCCTTGCCTACCATGGGAAGCAACTGGTGAAGAGTTAGCATCTTGAATTTTGGAATCACTAAAAAGGTGTTAAGGATAGACAGGTCCAGGATAGGATGCCATGAGCTGTCTTTTCTGGGTACCATGAAAAGTCTTGAGTAGAAACCTTGTCCCTTTTCCTCTTCTGGTACAGTCTGAATAGCCTTTAATCTTAAGAGAGAGAGTACTTGCTTTTGAGCCTCTGCCCACTGATTTGGGGCTAGATCTGGCCAACCGTTTGGGGTTGGTAACATGTGGAAGTGAAATCTGTATCCTTGGGAATCGATGTTTAAAACCCATTTGTCCTGGGTAATGAGTTCCCAATTTTTTGCTTGCAAAGCAATCTTTCCCCCTAAAGCAGCAGTCAGTTGAGAAGCACTTGGAAGTTTCAAAGTTAAGTCATTGAGACAGCTTACCATAGGGGGGAGTCTTACTACTCCCTGTTTTGGAAGTGGGAGCCCCCCACTGCTTAGACCTGTGTGTACCCTGGGACTGAAGCCTGGGTGTTCTGCTGGTTCTGGGTTTGAACTGAGAAGGCCTGGAAGAGGCAGGAAAGGACCAATTTTTGAGGGCCAATGTCTACAAGTCAAAAACCAAGACTCCTTCCTCAAGCAAGAAGAAACCAGTCTGGTGGACCCCGGCCTTAAGCAAACTATACAATAAAAGGAGGAGACTTATACAAAAGTGAAAATGTACTGACGATGAATAGTTCGTGGTTTAAATAAGGCACAAAACTGACAGCAAGGTACGTCGTGGTCAGGGCCTAGGCAAAGAATACAGTACGAATGAAAATCTTTATGAGGTATTTGCTTTCCACAAGAAATACAATTACTGACTTTTACTGACAGGTTTAGAGCAAGAAAAAGTTTCCCCAATAGTGTACTTAGCTTTAGTTGAAGACTTTGGTTGTGAAACTCGAAAATGAAAATTTCAGGAGTCGGCCGACCAGCACTTGTGAAATGCTTCTGCTTTGGGCACCGCACGGCAAGAAAGACTGATGTAATGGTGTCTGCTTCATGCTTTATACCCCTGTCTACCTGACGTCATGGAAGATGAGACAGCAACCGATGCAGGACCCAAGACTTTGATAATCAGGCCGACTGAGGGCTACTGCAAGCAGATAACCCAAATGTAATGACTGCAACAGTGAAACACGAAGAACATCTAATCCCTGATCTGGTGCCTACTTCTATGATGGACAGAGGCCGTTAGTAAATCATGTCATAACTAACAATCATCCCCATATTTGGGTTGCGCGGCTAGGCTTATAAAGGCCCCAGTGACCACTAGCCTAGTAAACACCATTAACTTATACATGGATCGACTCAAAGACATATTACACTTGGTATCCTACAGACTGCTAAGAGGTAACCTGTATCTGGCATAAAAGGCATACTGCGATCTAATACTGATGGGATCCACTGCACATCAGCAAGCCAAAATGTATTAGAAATATTCAGTCTAGGGATCAAAACCTCTTTTGCAACATCAACGTAATGGTTTGAAGGAACAGGTTTATTTCACACAGAATACACCTTCTCTGGAACAGACTCCCCGTCCACATAAAACAAAGCTCATCCTTGTCCATATTCAAGCACAACTTGGGTCTATGGGTGGGAAATGAAAAATTTACCACAGGATTGCCCCCTGTACTAGTAATGGAAATAGGTAGCTTCCGAATGCTTTATCCCATGCATGAGTCCCTCAAATTACTTATGGTATGATCCCAGTTACTCTCTCTAGGGGTAATATATAATTACTGAACATGGAATTGGTAAGGCCAATCTAATACCAAATGTAATTGGTTAATTCGAGCACCAAAACAGGCCAAAAGGGCAGCTAGTCTAGTACTAATTTATGAATGTATTTATATGTATATTTACAGTAATTTTAATTCAGAATGTTTTAATCCGACTGAGATTATGTCCTAATGTTCTTCATTGTACTGTGCTTTACTCTTGGTATTAATTATATATGTTCAGATTTTGTATATGTGAAATGTTTGAGTATGAACATTTAAAGTAACTTGAACTTGAAGATGAAAGATCAGCTAGGTTGAGAAAGGCTTGAGCACCTAATAGCCAGCACCTCTGTCTCGGGATATGGCCTGGGTTTTTGTAGCACCAGTTGCTCTATAATGGAGGCCGACTAGCAACAATAGTCTCATACAAAAGCAGTCTTGCACACTGAGTAGAGGGTGTGTGTAAATACATGATGAGCAGGAGTGTGTGTGTGTGTGTGTGTGTGTGTGTGTGTGTGTGTGTGTGTGTGTGTGCGGGCACACACACTAATGTCATTGCATGCCCTTCCCTCAGGGAATTGTAGGTCATAAAAAATACCCACAGTTAGGTGTTGATGACAGAGCCAGGATGGTTTGATTTCTCTTCTGTCCACTGAAGCTGGTTAAAGTGTCCCTCTAGCTGTATTTCCATAAGGTTGGGAGGAAGGGAGAGGCATTGCCATCTATCAGATGGTCATCCTGGGGCGACTAAGAATAAATAAATAAATAAATAAATAAATACATACACACATACATAAAAAGAATCTGGACCAGCAATTGCTGTTTCACTGCAGATTCAAGATCACACTTGTTAAGTAGTTCTGGGTTGCATAAGCCTTCTGATTCAGAATGATAAAGGGTCCTGTTCTGTGACACTTAGCATTACATCTGTTCAGGATAATGGTAGTTATTGCATATGCATAGTCAAATTCTCTCATCAGCAGACCTAGCCTAAAAAATACAAGCTCATCTCTGAAATCTGCTGATACCTCTGAATTCCTTTTTCTGTGGTTGATAGAAACTAATCAAAATGGCTTGGGATTCATCACATGATGAAGTGTGCAGTCCAGCAAGAATAACTTTCAATTCTGGACACCAATCAAAAGTAGAAACTCATCTGCAACTGGATAGGGATATATTATTTCTCGGGTACAGTGAGTAGGAATTAAATATCAGCTATGGACTTTACTACTCCTATATACATATAGGAAAAATTGGTTTGTACTGTTACTGGACAAGCATCACAAGCTAATGTAATATGTAGTCTTAAGGTCACAATGGCCTAAACAATTTACAGCAATATGAGACTGTATGATTGTTCGGATTGCTTTAGCATGACACTTGGCCTAATTCTATGGTATAACCTTGCATAACAATTCAGTGTGAGTATCACATTTAATAGTTAGGTGTTACACACTCCCAGCAGTCCTCCTCACTTATCAGTCAGTGCAGGTCTGAAATAACTGCATGTCTCAGACACATGAATTTCCATTTTCTTATTTTTGATATATTCCATTTTTTCTAAATTTTGAAACATGCACAGAGCAATTATGTAAAAAATACTGCATCCATTTCTTAATCTGAATTACTCTTGTATACCTATTACTACATTCTTTTGTAAATTAAATGCCCACTTTGATCACCTGTACCTGTGATAGTGATATCACTAAAGAAATAAGGAGCACCTGGTTTTAAAAAACAGTGGATATTAAACTTAAGCAAAACCATAACAGTTTGAAAGCAGGAAATGTACCTTTTTATTTCTTCAGTAATTTATGTCCAAAAAATGAACTGCAGTTCAGCATTCTGCCCATTAGAACAGGTAAGTACTCTATCTGCATAAGCACAATTACAGACGATAAAAAAATGAAGAAATTGATATTGAACAACATAACTGGTACTTTGATCATATGCATTTACCAGGCTCCACGTTTCTGAAGCTAAGACACAATTTAAATAACTTTCCAGTCCATAAAATCAGGGGTGGGTTGTAAGACTATGTACCTTATTCTGCTAGAATACAGGTTAACCATTACTGATACATTGTTAAACAAAGATACATTGTTTAAAGACCAAAAGGATGTGTGATCTGCTTTGAACAGCCTTTTATAATAATAGTAAAAGAAAAGCTGGTGTTTTTTCATTGGTGGTATAGTCGAATTATGTAACCATCAAAGTTTATTACATTAACCAGGTTCTGGCATGTAGCTCACGAGACATATCCCTGCGAGCTACATCGCTGAAACCAAAAGGCTGCAGCAGCATTTCATCGTAGAGCGGTACACCTGAAAAGCACAGCCACTGCAGCTGTACACTATGAAAATAAATGTTGTAATTCATGGCGATCCCTAAAGGCAGCTACCCGGCTGTATTCTGACAGACTGCCGTGCTAGGTGTATTACACATACCTTATTTTCAAGCAAGGAATCCATTTGTTTTATTATTTATTTATTTTATTTTCAGCATTCTGGAGTAGTGCTGTGATAACTGAGGCCACTGCATTAGTCTTTGCTCCTTAGACACCTGTAGCAATATGTTTCAAGAAAACAATGATAGCTTTTTTCCCTAATACAACATGTCTGAAAGTTAACATGCTTACCAGAAAAGCAAAGCCTATGTCTGGCAGTTAGCAGAGAGGGTTAAGACCATAAACTGTTAGCAGGCTGCTTCCTGTAGTCAATGATTTATTCCATTTTTCTACTGAGTGACTCTAATCAAGTCATGTAACCAGAAAGTGTTCTGGGACAAGCGGGAAACTGGGCTAGGCTCCTCACCTATAAAGCTGTGGAGTTAGATGACACCCTTCAGTATGGGAAATAAAATAAGAAAACAATGAACATCCTCTGTGATATGCATTCATGATACAAAAGAAACTGTTACATGGGTTATGTTTCCCTTGACAATCATGACATATCTGCTGTTTCTACAAAATGCTGAAACACAACCATGATGATTACACCCATAATGTTGTACCTCTCTGAATCTGTATTAGTTTCTGCTATTATTAAATGATCCCCTCAGTAGGCACTTATAACAATAAGAAATTATCTAACCCGTTTTCAACTTGAAAACAGTTGCTTAGTTGTAGATGTGATCTGCTTTAGACTGGGGTTTACTGCAGCTAACTGCACCTCAGTTTTAATTTTAATCTAGCGTGTGCTTTAATCTTAGATTTCAATGCCAGATTTTATTAGACAACCTTTACTACTGTCTGTGCCCCATGTTATGAGCCAGCCAGAGACTTTTAGACATGGCTGGATCTTGCAAAGTGTTGAATGCAAACAGAGTACCATTCAGGATACCTCATACCACCGAAAATTAGAATAATCTTTGGATCATTTCCTATCAAATTATTTGTTTCATCATGAAGCTGTAGAAGGAAGCATTATGCACAACGATAAGGCAGAATAATGGGATATACAGGAAAACTGTAACTTCATGCATCAACTAGACATGACTGTGAGTATTAGATGTGCAACACTAAAACCTTTTGAGATCACCATGACCATATTTTCATCTATAATACTTTATTATCCACTATTGTTTATACATACCTTATTTAGCAGTCCATGTTTAGCCCCTGTGTGTGTATCCTATATTCAAGATCAACATTTTCCCAAATGTGGATATGCAGCTTTCTTTGCATTTAAAGATAAGTTACTGTTGTTATATACTGTGTACACACTTCATCTAACTATCCCTGTGTCAGTCCTGCATTTACAGATGATGGGACTGAGTTATTACGTTTGCAGCTGTCTGCATATTTAGCAAGTCAGCTTCCTTTCTTAACTCAAGGTCAGAAACATACTACCGGACCTAGCCCAAGTAGGAGGGTTAATCAGGCATTCTGAGGGCCTCTCCTACAGATGTGTTTCAGTTTGTTTTTAATTATTATTTGTCCAGCTGAGGAGCATGTTTATTTATATTTGGTATTCTGAGCCTGTCAATAATATCTTTATGCAGAACTGTGTCAAAGAACTGAACCAAATCTAAGAAAACCAAATGTATAATAAAAGCCTTTATGCAATGTCACTAATGTTCTCAAAAAGGCGCAAAGTTTAAAGTTGCAATCTGCTTCTGACAAGCTGTTGGCTGTACAGGTTAACGAGTGGATTGTTCCCAGTATATTTTTATATTAATGTCATCATTATTCTTAACACTAATTTACATAGCATGCATGTTACACATGTACATCACCCAGTTATCTGAGACTGAAGTGAGTAGAGACAACTGTAACTTATCACAATATACCAGGAATCCATCCTGTTGTTAGCTGCTTAACTATAATGCACAAGAGGTTTAACTAGGATATGCTTGACATTGTGTAAAAAATTACAAAGTAAACTATCAGGCCTCACAGAACTTCTAGCTTTAATTTCATTCAAATATTAAAATCATATCTTCTAAAATACTGGGTGAGATGGCTTTTAAGTTAGCATGTATAGCTTCTAAGATTTTTGGCTTTTAAAATTGATGTATACTTTTTATATTATATATAGAATAATGTTTATAAGTGATTACCTTGTTTTTCTATCATCAGCAAGCTGCACTTTTTAGCTCCCTTAGAGCTACTAGAATAACTGTAGAAAGTCATATTTCCTTCAAGTGAACAGACAACGCATGCAGTTACACCTTGAGTCCTTATTTTATTCACATAATTAAAATTTGTTAACCAGCTTAGTGTACTGGTTTGAAAACCCTTTTTATCCATAACTGGGGACCACAGACTGAATTAAATGTAAACATGTTTTCAGTAAGAAATACTTACAGTACAAACAGAATTAGCACATTATATAACAATTTTAAGAGTTCACATACAATAATAAAGTAAGTAAGTATATTATATAGCCAAGACCAAGGTTTCCAAGGGGGGAAAATCTATGAAAAGTAATACTTTATGTAATTGTTTTCACAATTAATTCAGGAATTAAATGTCAACATATGTCACACAAAATTATGTGCAGTAACTGAAGAACAGAAGTTAGAGGGGTTTCTGAGAAAGGAAGGCATCAAAAAATAGAAGGAAATAATAGAAGTGGTAAAAATTTAATGGAAGTGAGTTATTTATTTATTTTATTTAGTTAGTTTGTAAACCAGGGTAATACACTGATCACAATAAACTATTTGTCAGGGTCATTTCCAGGAGCAGCTCAGGCAATTCCTAGAATTACTTAAGAGTAAGTCTAAGAATTACTATAGAGTTTGTAGAACTTCTTTAAAATAGAGTACTACAAGAAGAAAAGAAAAAGAATATGGTTAGCTGCTGATACACTGTACTGAACAGAATTAGTAAAGTGTTATTTTAGACAGTGACATGTTCTTAGGAAGAGGATTCCAAACTGAAGGACCATGTCCGGAAAAAGTTATTTCCATTGCTGAATGAATGAATGGTGGTTTTCTGAAGGGAAGGGGACTGAAAAGGAGAAATGGAAATGAAGAATGTTACTGTCCTGCTCAGAGATTGTTTTATGGAGAAGAATGTATTGAAAAGGATTAAAAATGAAATGTGGGGTATTAATACAGCTGAGTACAATGTTGTGATGATTTACTCAGTTAAACTGATAACTACATATTTTACTACTTTTTACAAAAAGATGTACAATCAGAATTTCTAAGAGAAACAAGGCAAATCATACTTAAATCGGGAGAGTGGAATGTTATTAGTTGATTGCAGAGCCTGTGCAATGAGAAGATTTAAAACACTATATGATAGCTTAAGCACAGGACAGAATTTGTGGTAGCTTCCGATTTGGTGAAGGCAAAACAGGACAAGATAAATACCAAAATATATATGAGAGCTGATGAGAGTTATGACAATACCCTAGGGCCAATCACTTTCAAAGGCATGGCTAAGGAAAGTCTCTGATTAGCAGCAAAAAAATAAAATAAAATAAAAAAAATAAATAAAAAACACTTTGTTTTAGAAGTAGTTTAGTTTGCAATTTCTAAACCAGATGCAGACATTAATAAAGTCATTTGAAATGATAAACTGAGGTCAATACCAGTGCCAGGGCTTTGTAACAGTAGAATGCTATCTGTATGATATATTACATGGATGTCTGGGTGGACAGAAGGAAGATTATTTCTAAGAAGCAAGGTAATTTGAATCACGTTTTGGATCCCTGGGATACTTCAGCATATAAACTTGACCGAATGGATTGAGAAGAGCTGGAGTGTACAGTGATGGGACAATGTAAAGAAAGCTTTTCAACCAAGCAACAAACTCAACAGAGAAGCCAATTTGGAAGCGATGGTAAAGTAAAATAATTGTCTGAATCTTTTAATGTTTACAAATATCATGCCTGCACAGAGGCCTTTGTCCTTGTTTGTGAAGATGAAATTGTCAACCTGAAAGAAACAGCAGTAATGCTGAAGCTGGGACAAAAGCAATGCTGAGAGTTGCTTTCGAGATAGCTTCATTAGACAAATGAGATGACTTGTTTTTGGGAAAGTGACTCAAAAATGTTTGCATTTGGTGAGACGTTAACAATATGCAAGTAGAGCTTAGGGTGAAGAAGATTCATTGTTTTTTTTCGCTAGGAAAGTTCTGATCATTCATTCAGAAACATCCCTTAATGAAATCAATGACTATTTTTAGTTTTGTTTAGCATACATTTACTTATAGAGTGAAGATTTTTTCTTTGTTGGTATAAACATCTTTATTAAATCAAAACTTGAACAGTGACATAGGTATATACACATGAATAGAAAAATACTAGCATGTTTTGTTTGTTTTCATGCAGTATACACATTTCTTTATAACAACTATCACAAACTGGCTCTAGATCACTTTCACTGTTGAAGTGATATTCCAGCCCCATGTGAATAAAATGGAAAAAAAAGAGGTTGTGGTTGGATGGATTTACTCCAACATTACATACATTGCTCAATCCCTGCCTTTCCATAATCCTCACTCCCCCAGCTGAACATTATTATGTATATATTATACCCACATATTCCATTTACTTCTATATCATTTGCTTTCTCTTTTTAAGAAATATCGCATCTCCAGTTCTTTTATCTCCCTTACAATATTCAAAACTACAGTTACAGGTGGCTTAAATTCTAATTTCTGTTTTTAGTAATTGCTTTTTTGACAGCCAGTAACATTCAGCTTAGTAAGGCCTTACTGTATTATCTAGGCTATTCAGCGCCTATGCCCCACCTCAAAACAATAAATTCCTTATTTACAACTTTGAGATCCTGAAGTATATCTTTCTGTTAAAAAGTGTTGTAATTTTTTTAAATTTAACCATAGTGATTTGCATTTAAACTTGCCTGAACAACTGTTGAATATTTGTGCTATATGTGAAGGCTGCCAGCCTACCTAGATAGAATTTTGTAAATGATTCTATTTCATTTGTATATATTAATGTAATCACAGGCTGTTTTACAAATGTAAAGAGAACTATATGCTATGATTAAACTATAGGTTGTACTGAGCTTCAAAAATGTAACCACAGAGCACTCTGCTGGAAGAAAGCTGATAAGTCAAGCATTGTATGACTGATCTCAAACTCGGAGACAGGATGTCTGGGCTACAGAATTCTTTCTATTGCCTTAGGACAAGAGTTAATTACTAGATTTTATAGTAAAATGTCTTTAATTGCTGTGGCTTCCTGCAGGTGCAGATTACAAAAAGAAATGTAAATTATTAGTTTCTGTTAGCCTGGGAAAATAAATCAGAACTGTTAAGAATGATGTAATCTGAAATGACTAAGCAGTACTGCGTTATCAATTTAAGCCTTTCCCAGAGAGAAAGATAGAGGATTTTGGATTTTGTTTGAAGAACATCACTCACCAGCACTTGCTTGCTCTGCATGTAAGTAGAATTGAGAACAGTGACTTCTCTTAGATATAGAAATATATATATATATATATATATATATATATATATATATATATATATCTTTATAAATATATATATCTCTATAGTTTAGCTATTTTTTAGATTTATGTCAGACCATTCTACGGTATTTTAAAGCATTTTCCTGTGATTTCAGAACTCTGTAATGTCATTGTGTTGAAGTAATAAGTATTGCCTTGTGTTTTTATTACTTATTAAATATTTTTAAACCTTTCAACTTGTGACTGTTTTGTGTAGAGATAATTTAAGCTCTAGAGTACTTACATGTATTTAGTAATACTGTACTAAGCCACTCCGGAATAGCCTTAGCCCTGGGTTACACTTACTATTTGGATAACAGTAATATTACACAGTGGAAATGGTCACCCTTTGGGAAGGGCCTTATAGTAGCTGATATTAGTAGTTTGTGGCAATGATTTCTACCTTATAGTCTGGAGAGAAGAGGGCATAGTTGGAGAACCTGTGCCAGCCTTCCCCAGGAGTGTCTATGCATTTGTATATAACTCGTATCTCAAAGTGAGTGAGTGTGTGTGTGTGTGTGTGTGTGTGTGTGTGTGTGTGTGTGTGTGTGTGTGTGTGTGTGTGTGTGTGTGTGTCAGCTACTTGGGCAGGGACATGAAATGCTGTTTGGACAGAGAGGGTGCTGGAGGTTTTAGCTTGACCACTAGGCTGAGATCTGTAGCCTATAGCTGTGCCAGTGGGGAGTCTTATTGGGGATCTAGAGAGAACGGGAGAAACCAGCCCAACACTGACTGTGATCTCTGTGGGCTGTTAAGGGAAATTGTATTTTACTGTGTGTGCACCTGTTATCCTTCCTGATGTGCATGGCATGCCTGTCACTGGTGCTAGTGGTGAGGATTGAGGCTCCTTGATTACTAAGCCAGTGTATTGGTGTCACACTATATAATATTGATTTCTGATACTAAAGTTAGTGAAAATATAAAAACTTCTTTTCATCCAGCCATTTTGCTGAGACTGTTAAAAGCAAATTTTAAATGTCTTTTTTTCTAAAATAGCTTCAGAATTGAAGTGAATGACAGAATGGCTGATTTCAGAAGATGTGCAAAGGAGACCCATGTTTCTTAGTATGACAGCAAGTGTATTTCTAGATGCTGTGGGAGACTTAGTAATTGATTCTTAGTTTTACCTATTTACAGAAATATGTCCAGTCAATCACAGGCTTTTACAAAAAATGAACATTACTGTACTGCTCTGAACTATATAGAGAAGTTCTTCATACTCAGTTATTCATACTGACTGGGTATAGTATAGGATGGTATTCATTACTGTTATGTATATGTGCAACATGTAAATGTGCTGGTTGCATATAAGCACAACAAAATGCTGATCAGTGATATAATTCCTACCTTCTAAAATTCACAGTTTTCATATGTTATTCAAGTGTGCAGTGCATATTTGCTTTACTGGACAGTACAGTGGTGCAGTGGAAGCATTGTCACCTCACAGTGAGGTTCTCCGGTTCAATTCTGGGCTGGTGTGCCTTCTGTGTGGAGTCTGCATGTCCTCCATGCATTCATGTAGGTTTCCACTGGGTGCTCCATTTTCCTCCCATGTTACACAAACATACATCTGGATTGTTTCTCTCTGGGCCTCCGCTGAAAATTGGCTTTGTGCCAAGTCAGAATTTCCCAGTAAACAAATGTAAAATAAAATAAAAAATTATAACAATCAAATCCACAGCTATTCCAGTCAATTTGCCATCAACATAGATACTCCATTTTGATCCTAGCATTGCATCCTAGTTTGAGCTGCTCACTTCCATTATACCACAACCTGGTATGAGAATAGGCACTTGGTGGCCTTGAATTGGGAGATACAAGCAAAGGAATACCCATTTCAGCTTTAAGGAACAGGAGCTGCTTGACAGGATTAGAGAGAACAAGGGCATTATAAGGGATTTGGTGAATTTGTATGGCCTACAAACTGGAACCAGGGAAATCTGTGGTCTTCTTACTTCTGTGGATACTAAAGTATGTACCACTTTCACTGTACGTGCTATAAGGATTTTTCAGAGACAGACTGAGGACACGGAGACTATCTCAGGGGCTTCAGCCTTCATTAAACTGCTGCAGTTCCTCAATATACTCTTGCCCCATGTGGTTGAGCATTTCGATTTCCCATTGTATCCACATGACCAAGCCAATACCATGCATGCCTTCAACAGAATGGCATTTTTTCCCCTGAGGTGCTTGGTGCGAGAGATTATTCCCATGTGGCTATTAGGGCCCCTCCCACCTGGACAGCTGGGGGAAAGGTTACTATTCCATCAAATGGAAGGTAGTATGTGAATGCACATGGCTGTATCATGAACCAATAAGCCCAGCATCCTGACAGCACTCATGATTTCCACATATGGTACTCAAGTTCACTTTACCACTGCTTCCTGTTGGTAGGAGACTACTCATTTTAACCATGGCTAACAACATCAGTCCATAACCCATAGGGAGCAGCAGAGCAGCACTTTAACATCACCCCGTCTCAGACACTGCCACTGAAGGAGCGTCTGGCCTGCTAAAATCTTGTTCTGCTGCCTGGATGAGTTGGGGGGGATTCAATATGACTCTGCTACTGCATGAAACTGCTCCTTGCTTGGTGCATTCTACATACTAAGAATATGCATCTTTTTTGGCACAAGGCTGCCAAAACTAGTGAGTGATGGTAGTATTGTAGCTCCCTGTATTTAGCTCCCTGTATTACTTGTTCCATCAGTCATGACAGCAGCAACAGCCAGCAGATGAATGCAGCACAACACCCCCACTGGTGGACTCATGCATTGTAGTGCAAGTGATACAATGGCATCTATGGACTACGACTTTCAGAAGATGGCAGTATAAAGTTACAGAAATAATACTTGGTGAATGCATTGTTGCCTGAGGGCTATGCTGAGTAGTGCGGTGCGAGCTCACACTGCCCATCAGATATTTCTCCATACAGGATACACAAATGTATTAGTCATATAGTCATAGCTATCATAATTTCCACACTATGCGGTGGTCAGTGGCACAAGTTTTAGTTATACCAGTTGGAAATGGGGGGGGGTAGAAAGAGGCCCAGGGGGTGAAATACCATATGAAGACAGGTAGTTATTTGCCTTTTTCTGTTTATACATGATGAAGAATTATGTTGTTGTTATAATAATGAAGTTAGTTTCAGGTTGTAATGCAAACATCATTGCTGTTATTGTCATTACTTTTTTTCCCCTGTATGACAGGAGCCAACAGCCTTATTATTATTATGAGTTGTTTGCTATTTGGTACTCACATTTTATGCAAATTACATTTCTAGATTTTTGGCTAGATGTATGTTCTTTTCAAGGGCCTTAGTACCTATTTTCAACGTCTACAGGTTGTGAGGTATGACCTCAACTCTGAGGTCATTTCACATGATGTCGAATTCCGATGAAGAGTCTTATTCTCAGGTGAATTCACATCTGTTAAGACACATATGGTGATTGGCCTTCTCAGCTACCATGCATGTGGACTCTCCCACAGTCAAGTCCAATACTATCAGTTGTGTATCTGGTAAGTTTTAACCAATGTGCAGTTAGAGGCTGACATGGAAGTTCTGTGGGCAACCATGCTCCTAATGAGGATCATCATGGCTTTTATAGTATTGATAAGGTCTATCTGACTCTCAGTGATAGCAGTCCTTGTCTGAATGATCAAGACACACATGCTGCTGTGTAGACAAGGCCTTGGATGTCTCTGGAGCCAGCTGTAATTGAAGTCTTCCCCTGGAACTTCAGTGTACAGGCTACACAGAGGGTTATGAAACCTCAGGTATTGTTGTGTCTTCTTCCAAGCATTCAGCATGTCCACAAGCAACAATGTTGAGCTACAAGGTGATTTCCTCCCTTCCTCCCCTTCTGGTAATAGTATTTCTTCATTATGTATTGTGTGCAAGTCTGTGGTACTGATTATGGAGTTATTAACCTGTTTGGGTGGAGGGGACCCTGCCATTTAGTGACTGTTTGCCATTATCTTGCCGTGACTATGAGAGTACTGGTATCACTGTCATAGCTATCCTGCTGTCAACATCAGCCTGCTATGGTGTACTACAGCACACTGCTGTATCCAGTACTGTATCTGTGGACAAATACATAAGTATTTGAATAATGTATCCTGTTTAAAATGTCTACAATTGTACTACAGGTTGGTGTTAATGATTTCCATATGTAGTAGGTGCTGTCTGCTCCTGCAGTCCTACTTCTGCTAATGATGAAGCACCTCATTTAAAATGTATACATAGCCATTCAGCATAGTAAGGCATACACACCTTAATACAACATACTGCATGGCAACACTGACCCACTGTATCACCTGTGTGTGCATGATGAAAACAAACTAAACTGCCAGCATCCACACTACTTGCAATTAACCCAATGCTGTCATTCCCTTGTACAGACAGCAGGTACTCCTCTTTAGGTGTTAAACATTAGGCAGTGGAAGGGATACTGCCTATGGTACTACAATCAGATGCATTCTGCCTTGCCTTACTCCTGTCACTGGACACCTTATCATTAGCTCTCTTTCTGCACTGTGCCAAGCTATGATTCTGTGTCTTTGTTGACTCTGCTTGTCTTGGACATCTTCGCAACAAAAACATTTTCCATACAGATTAAGCACCCTCACAAGGATATGCTTTTCCTCAGTAGTGAAGTTCTCCTTGCAGTACCTTGTTCCCTGATGCTGTTACACCTCTTCTTAAAAAATAGGAATATTGAGAAGTAGTACTGAAGCATAGATCTGAACAAACTGAAACAGAATGGCAAATCTGTTTAAGCAATATTAACATTTAGCAGTACTGCAAACTGTTATGCAGCTAATATTTATGACTTGGGTAACCAAGACGTTATTTCCCCTTTTCTTTTGTGTTTAAAGATTTTTTTAAATATTTTTTTGCTTAAAAACAGTTAAGAAGTGTGGGATTGTAGTGCAGGCCTGCAAAGGTGTGTGTACTGGAGGAAGAGTATCTGTCCTCCTTGATTACTGATGGTTCACTTCATGAAATGCAATATATATGAATATAGATATATATATATATATATATATATATATATATGCATGCAGCTTGGTTCCATGCATCGCCACTGCAGATTTTAGGAGCTGTAACAAATAAGTGGGTTAATTTGTAAGTACAGCATATGAACAGTGAACTTTGCCCAGCAATTTCATTAAACTTCATATTTACACGATTTCAACAGCAGAGTGACACCTTATCAGTATTATAAAAGCTATTTCTGAAGATTCTACCCAAAATAACTAACTTCTGCTTTGTGGCAATATCACACTCATTAAATTTTATTTTCTGTTTTATTTATTTAACTTCTTTATGATGCTCCATCTACTGAGATAATTAAGTTTCAAAGTTATAGGGAAGAGGATGTACAAGAAATGGTATGATATGTTAACATAACGATATCTGGTTATATAAACAACAGCGCATTAGCAGCTTTAGTAGTGTGATATCCCATTATTGTCCAAGTCCATTTGTTCCCAATTTGTTCCCATACTTACTTTGGTTACTGGCTTACTACCTGTAGCTCACACACCAGTGGCTATATTCCTGCAAGTTTAAAGCTAGAACAGCTGTCTGCTGGTAGTACAAGCTTCATTTCCCCACTAAGCATTTTGACACCCACAGTTGCTCCTAAAAGTAACCACCGATAATACCAAAAGATGGAATTACCAAGGTATGTGATGGAAATCTTGCATGCAAACAGAAAAGTATACATTAGAAAAAAGAATATAATTTAAACCTCCTTATTGACAAAAATTATTCAAGGGCAATAATTTAATGAATGTGCAGAAAATGTAGAATGATGTAATAATTACTATTATATAATAAAACTGAGAATACGAAAAGTAACAGCAGAGGAAAGGGTTTTTACACAGCAGGAGGCAAGTATATGTAACTGGCTGCCAGGGAAAGAAATGTGGGTAGGAGCAAATTTCTTTAATAAACACTATTTTAAAATTAAGCCGCATGCTAATAGACTCATGAGATGTGGGAGACACATTCACTACGAAACATCCTATCTTAGACAGATCTCTATTAAGCAAGAAACTACATACACAGACTATATAAAATCTTAAGCATCAAACAAGCTGAAAATTCCTGAAGATCAGATTGGTTTATGCAGCAGTGAAAATATTGCAAAGGTTTACTGATGACACAAAATTCAAAACATGAGACAGAAGATAAATGTGTGACAAAAATAGCAGGATGCCCAGCATTAAACCCTTTGCCAAGGCTGCACTGTAAGACCAAGTGTTAAGGATTATGAAAAAAAGGATGCATTTAAGTTGATTAAATGACAGGATAACAAAACACAAAATAATTTGGATAAGACGTAAACTACTTTTTTGGGCCCGTTTTTCTGTCCTTTCACATGTTTCTAAGAATGATATGATAAGGATGGAAGGAATATGCCTTGATTTCTATCAGTATGGGGTGTTAAACAATCAGGACAGCCTGATGACATTGAAGACAATGGAGAGCTAAAATCAAACTAAACAGTGTACATGTGCCCACGCGCACACACACACACACACACGCACATGCACACACACAAACACACACGCACACACAGATGAAGACATTACACGGTATTACCTAGAGCACTAGTGACATTTAATCAAAAACTTGCATATTCCTACACGTATCAGTCTACTTAACAAATGTTCAGCTGTTCACAGTGATGCGTCTACCTGCCATCAAAGTCCTGTTGTGCAGAAAATAGAAAATTATAAAATAGTATTCCTGTGGAAGAATTCATTACAATACTATTCAGACATTACTGTAACAGTGCTGCAATGAAAATAAAAACAAAATGCCAAAGATATATGAAGTACAGATTAAACGTTTACAATAATTGTGATTCAAGTTCATTTTTGTTTACTTGTATCAAGTGTCCAGTAAGACTTTTCAAAAAAAAACAAAAAACAAACAGCTGGCCTGGAGAAGTAATGATGTCAGCACACAAAATTATTCTTAGACACTATTTTCCTCAGATAATGATAAGCCATTCACTTACAATCTGAATACTAGTGCACTAACATGTAAGAAACTGTATTAATCGTGGAAAATGTATTAACCATACCAATATTTTAGCAAATTTTTATTTAAGCAGTGTTTGTTTGTTTATTTTCTTAGTAACAGATGTAACAATTTTCTTTGTCATTTTATATATGACAGTATGTACAGTATAAAGACGTTGGCATACAGATAGATGCATAACAGTATCTGAAAACGATTCAGCATAAATTAAGAGGAAACTAAAAGAAATTCAATAACTACAAGGAAAAATATTTGTTTAATGGCATTTTAGATTACACCTTACAGCTTCAGAAATATATGCTTTGTTCTAATCCACTTTTACAACTTTCACACTATGACATTCATTTCTCTTTAAGAGACATCTTCAGACTCACCGTTTAAGACTTCTGAAGTTGCAGTCTTCTTTTGATTAAAAAAATGAGCCCAATAAATTACTTGCTATCACATCAATCTTCTTTGGGTACAAATGGAGGATTCCTTTTTAAACTAGAGCAGCAGGAGATGAAATATACAGCCGTTTAAGACCTGCTTGCATTAATGTGTGCTTATAATGTTTATTGGCATGTTTGCTGAGCACTGTAAAGGCTAACGGAAAACCTCAGGAATGCTTCTAAATGCCCTCTCTGTTTAAAGGATTTGCAGGACGAATCCAATCTTAGTGGCTCAAACTTTTACTTAAGAAAAAAAAAAAACATAAATAAATAAACAGCTGATCACATTAATTAACACCATTCCCGTTTAAAATAAGTATGCAGTCTTCTCTTTAATAGCTACCACTATGTTTGATATTAACGTACAGTCAATCAAATTCCCCAGAACAGTCAACAATCTCAGAATCGTAGGCCACAGCTTAATGCATCGCACATCATTTAGTAAAGCCTCTATCATCCTGGCAGAATGTAGGCCCTCCTCCAGTCAAACATACAAGGTGTTTTGTATAGTAGCTGAAACTCTGTGAGATATACTTAGGTTCATACATTTATCATTTAACTTTAGCTGCAGTATTTATTTTGTGTCTCAGTTATTAATTTATTTAATTATTTATTTCGATTTCTCTCTCTCTCTCATTTTTTTTTATTTGGGTAAATCACTAGTTCCAACAACAGGACCATTTTTAGCTCTGACGTCGGCCATCAGGTGAACAGCAACCTTACATAGTAAATGCACATGTATAATCAGTTATATACATAATGAAATAAAGAAAAGACCAAATATTATTTATACAGAGGCATAATGTACAACATCTTACAATAAATAACAGTTTTTTTGTTTAAAAATTAAAAGTATTTACACAGCACTGTAGCACATTAAACATATGTGTTTATGTAGCTGTAGGTCTACATAGGTTTCAAGCTGATAATACAATTGGACTAGCCAATATTTTCAGAAACAGCTTAATCTGGATTCATTAAATCATTGCACTTATATTTAAGACATGTATGATTTGTATCTTTCAATCATTTTCAAGAATCAAGCAGATTGAAACTATTTTATATAGTTAAGTAGGTGGTAGGGGCTACTTTACTAAATGCTTTCTTGGCTGCTACTAATGTGTAAGCTGGCCCTTGAAGGTAACAGCCATCTTTATGTCTTAGATTATAGATGGAGTGACTTATAAATAGCTTATTTCTAAGAGGTGGGCAATAGTTATCAAGTTACTGGTACAGGGCATTGCGATAGAACAGTCTGGAAAACCAAGACATGTACAACAATCGAGAGATAATTTTGTGGAATTAGGTGTTTAATCTTGGAGATGTTTATTAGATGGAAACAAGATGACTTTACTACAGCTAACACCTGTTCCTGAAAAGTAAAACACAAGTCGAGAATAATACCAAGATCCTTACCTTGCAAACAAATTTCAGCTTATCACTGGCATACACAACATACGTAATATAATTTACTATGGGTATGGCAGAGGAATTTCTCAGAGTTACATATGCAGCCAAGGCCCTCAGTCTTGGTAGTATTCAGTTTTAATCAATTATTAGTAAGCCAAGTGTGAATAGCTCCAACATCAGCAGCCTTGGAAAATACAAAAGCCATGTGTTCTTGGGAAAAGGACATTGACGAGGTAAGAAGTAATCCAGTCCCAAACCATAACAGCAATCAAGGTTGTTCTAAGATACCATGGTCCACTGCATTGAATGCTGCAGAGTATTCCTGGAGAGCCAACACAGAATATACCCAATGGTCTCTTTCCATCAAGAGATTATTAACAACACTTATTAGAGCTGTATCAGTATTATGGGATGTATGAAACCCTGACTGGAAGGGATATAGAAGTCCA
Source organism: Protopterus annectens (assembly GCF_019279795.1). NCBI lineage: Eukaryota > Metazoa > Chordata > Ceratodontiformes > Protopteridae > Protopterus > Protopterus annectens. The sequence goes on along the minus strand of NC_056750.1, from coordinate 329,230,468 downwards.
CTAACTTCAAGGTAGGTTTCTAGCAGTTTTATAAACAACTTTCTCAATAACCTTCCCAAAGAATGGATTGTTAGCAACAGAGCAGTATTTATTTAATTTCTTTTGGTCTCAAGATGATTTCTTGAAAATACAAGGCTAAAGGAAAGACCCCACCCCAAGACTCTCAATGAGATAACCAACATCTGGTAAATCAGTGGATCCAGTACTTTAAAGCTAGCTCTAACTAGCTGAGTAGGACAGGGATCCACAGCCCTCTTGTTGTTAACATCAGGCTAATATACACATTAGTGAACTCATCAAAATCAAGAATGTTGAACATCAGCCATGAAAAATATTAACTAGCACTTACATTTCACACTGTGGGAGTATAGGTAGTGTCCATAAATGGGTGCACGTATGGAACAGAATATGGACATACCATGAATGAGACAGCCATCTCACACATGGCAGCAGACAGACACACAAACAGTGCAATATAAAGCCTGAGACATGGCATCCAGGATGGACAAATGGGAGTAATAATGGTTATTTACATAGTGAAGGGGAAACTATGCATAGTAGTTACTGTAATGGCTGACTGTAACACTGGGATGTATTGGAAGTAGTGCCACAGATATGCACATAAATGCACACAATGACTGCAAACAGCAGAACAGGTAAAATACAGTTAATGGTGAACATCATTGTGCTGTAGTGCACTGTAACTCACACCCGCACCTTCATGGTTTCCTTGTTCTGCCACATGCCCTCCAGCTGGGACTCTTTGGGGTTTCTGATTCTAAGATCTTGCACCATTGCTGATATACTGTAAAGTGATGATGGCTACAAACATTTCAGCTCAGCAGCTGAAATGAATGACACAGCATCAGGGCTAGATGGTACAGGCTGGTTAGCTAAGACTGGGTTCCACTCTAGGATAACCATCACTATCACTGTTTAGATATTGTAAAGGGCACTTGCCCCCAGTATCCACACTAGGCCTTTCCCAGCTTACCAGATAGATCTTTAAGTCAATGACTAGATCTCCCATACATAAAATGGCAGACTACAACTACATTTAGTGGTATCTTGTGAAGTGGCCACAGAGGGCAATGATCTATCCCTCAGTGGCTATTGGGTTAACACTTCACTGGACTATATTAAGCTGTTTGATGTTGTCCCACATTGGCTGTGAGCTACAGTGTACGGAAATTTACCCTGCAAGTTCTGAAGCTCTACACACTGAAACTCATCATGCTAGAGCTTTGCTATTATCCCCTAATGAGCTGCTTGGTATGAACAGACAAAGGCACACAACAATGTTATGCATGTAGATGAATAGAACATTAGCAATGTCAGGCCACTGGTTATTTAAAAGATGGAAATGTGTATGCCATCACATACATGCATTGTGGGGCAAACAACAGACTGCAAGAGTAGCAACAGTGGTTGATGGACTATGCAAGCAGAACAAATAACCTAAACCAATACAAAAAACTAGCAGCCAAGAGATCTAACCTATAGTTCAGTGGCACATGTCAGCAGTAATATGCTGTACATAACAAATCACAACACAAGACACATCATTGTAAGTAATGGCTCCATACACGCTGAACAACACATGTATGTACCATTCATAACTCCATCTACCATTGCATACATGTAAATATACATATGTTGCATATCAGAGGTATGCTTTCTGTATTCATACAAATATAATTAGAGCTGTTAATAAGCAACTACTGCGCACATTAAGCAGGTAGCATGGATCAGGACAGCTGACATTGACCACTTGACTAATACTTATAGCAATACAAACCAAAGAGTTGTGATGTGTCAGGACATATGGCATGTGACCTCAGACATTAGAGAATATAACCAGATACAGTCATGGGCTCCTCATTCAGGCAAGTGTCACATGTTACAATGTATAGTGCACAACCCATGAAAATGTATGCAAAGCCAAATAGATGCTGTCCCACACTATGTCAAGAATGGCCATGTGATGCAGGCAGACATCCCTTCTGGATCATTTATTTGGGGTATTCAAATCTTATATCCACCCACTACTTATATTCATGGCACCACTGGTGCAGTCACTCCAATTCAGAGTACTACCTCACTGTCTATGGCATACTGTCACATCTGTTCAAAATGTTCACAATTCTGACTATAAAACATTTCATGTCACCCATGTGACTTTAGTTATATAGTACAAATCCATATGACATACATCTACATCACACTCTTACATGTTCCCGCTAAGGTATATATAATGAACTGCAAATGCATTCCTCATTCAGAATTTATCTCCTTTTCAACATCATTCTATATCAGGATATGGGATTCTTATTTACCTGTATACAATCGGTGTGCATGATTTCCAGAACCAGACACATTAAATCACATGCAGCATGACCAATGCCCTCCACACTGGAATGACATCATCTTTCAAGATGTGTAAGATATACATGACTGATCATAATACAAGTGTGCAATTTTCCTGCATAAAACAAAGACAATATTAACAGCGTAGCACACATCATCATGTGGATCTGTCAGATGCCACCATGTGGGTCTGTGAATAACATACTGCATGGAGCCACTGCAAACAGCTGCTGTAGTACCCCTTGCTGCTGTAATGTGATTCACTGTAGTTGTCCAGCTACACTGTGCATATATGGCATATGTCACAGTTTGGGCACTGTAGGTACTGGTGCCTCTGGAATGATATAATCTGTATAGTACACAAGACATGTATACAGTCAACAACAGGCAGTTAGCATCAAGGCTGCAGCCAGTTTTGGGAAACACAAAACACTGTCAGCAGATGTGATAAAAGAGAGGAGTTCTATCATCAAGCACTGGTCTGAAAATTATTCTGGCTCCTTAAGTTAAGAAAAAGCCAAGAAAATAGTGTGTAAGTGCCCAATTATCTCTAAAGATCATTTACTAAAAGTGCTAGCCAAGAACAAAGATATTTCCTCCATGAGACCTGACAGTATACCTAGTTGTATAATTAATACTGTTAAACATACTCTTGCATGCACACTCCTTAAACTGGTTAATCTAAGTTTAGCTACTGGTTTTGTTCCTGATGAGTGATGCACAGCAGTGGTGATGCCCTTCCATAAGGGTAGACTTACAACTCATCAGGTAATTACACACCTATTGGACTTGCAAAGCCATGGAACTGTTATAACTAACCTCATAAACGGTGACATCAAGAATCTTATTAGACTTGAACCCCGATAGTATGGTTTTGTAAAGGGTATATTATGTGTATTTAATCTGGCAAATTTCTACAAAAGGGATAAAGTATCTGTAGATGGAGGTCGTACAATGGAAGAGGAGTATCTTGACCTGGCCAAAACCATCAACACCATTCCTCATGCTGGCATCACACAAAAGGTAAATGCCTTAAAAATCAAATCAAATATGATAAGATGGACAGTGAACTGGCCTGAAGGGTGAACTGATATGGTGCGAGTTGCAGTTGTGTCATCAGAAAATATGAATGTGTCCCTCAGGGCTTGTTGATGAGACCTTTCATTTTTGTTATTCACTTCTCAGATCCCAAGCAAAGAGCCAAGACCTTTGGAATACAAAGTTGGCAGGCAATTTCAGACCAGGGTTTGTTGTCCAGAATGACCCCCCACCCCCCCCCCCCAGTAAACTACTGGTCTACCAAAAAATTGTCTCAAATGAAATGCTAAAAAGTGTATCATCACTTCTAGTAGACAACCCCTCCCTTCATCATGCACTCTGGATAACATACCTTTTATAAAACAAAAATGTAGTTAGGGACCTAAGAACTTGGGTTGATAGTGCCCTGTCATTTGACCATAATGTGACAGTGTTAGTCAGGAAATCCTTTTATTTAGCTCAGTTAATTGACAACGGAATATCATTAAGGTCTAAAGAGGTTATTACTCCATTACACTCAGTACTGAACATACCAGCTGTCAAGTACAATGCCTAAAGTTCCTGAGCTACAGAGAGAGGCTGGAAACTCTTTACTCAGTGTCTTATAGACGTTTGAGGGGAAAAGCTCTGTCTCACTTAACACACCATTGGAAACCTGATTGTACTGGACTGCTTGTTTCCCACAATACCCAGTATCTCCATTAATAGTAAAACCAGGGAACCTAAATTTTCACCAACAGGTTAAAAAAACACGATGGAAGAACAAGTCTATAACCCATTCCCTCCTAAACCTCTGGAATAAACTTCTGTTGCATATTAAGCAGTGCAACTCACTATATTACTTTAAATATAAACTAGATGTCTGGATGGATAACCAGAAATTTCCTCCAAGATTGACCTGCATGGCCCTCCTGAAGAAAGGACATGCTGTCTAAGGGAGGGTTAATAGCAATTCAAGAATTGTATTGAGACTCCGTGGTCTTGGAATATCTATGAACCTATAAGTAACAGGTTTAACATGTTCAAAGGAATTCAATGAACTTTCACTACAGTTATTTATAATATTCTACAGTTTGTAAGACTTCTTCACTCATAAAATGGACTTTTGCTGGGCAATATAAACAAAACTTCATACTCTGTTTTCCTATAATTAAAGGTTCCCACTTTAGTAACAATTTCTCTAAACTGTATAAATCAGTTTGACAAAAGCATTAACCTTTACAGATTCATCCCCACATCTTAATTTTTCCACTTGTTAATAAGCTCAAGCCATATTAATAAACCTCAAGAAGGGAACATATGAAATAAAAGTCAAACATCCTAAAACAGACCCTTGCAATATTTCTTATCACAGCATCAAACCTCCTGATCAATACCACTTAAAACCACACACCTGGCTGTCTAATCAATAATTATTGAGATATCCTACCACAGCAGGAAAACTGCAGCAGCCTGCAAGGAAACCTTTCTTAAATTTATGAATTTAAAAGCCTTTGCATAATCAATAAATAATGTAGATAAAAAAACTGTCCAAGTCAACTAAGTCTATTGCATAATGCAAGTTATTAGGTCATTCAGTATTTCCATGTTAAAGAAAACAAAAGAAAACAAACAAAAAAACAGAGTTTAAAAAAATAGCACTTGAAGTCATAATCAGTTATGCAGTAACTTGGTCAAAGGAACCAATACAACTAATGGTTAATATTCAGAATAAAAAAATGAAATCAGTCACATCATCACCACGTTTTTAAAGCTGGACTATTCCTAAATACCATTTTTGGAAAACTGAAGATACACATTCCGTATATGTGAAAGCTACACTAATACAGGCAAGTCCAACCTTACAAATGAATATCAGCACATGGCTAAATAAGCAAAGGATCTTTGAAGATAATTCTCAAAGATTTTACTGAAATTACAGTAAGATAAAAAAAATTCTGATTAAATTCCAGAAAACAAGCCTTTCCCAATCATCATATATATTTTTATATAATACAAAATGAAACACTGGACCTATTGTGCATGTGACCTGAGTTTGTGTATGGTATTGGCCTCTGTAAGATCAGAGGAAGGGGGAACAGAAATAGCAAGTAACAGCTCACCATTCTTTGGGGGAGGGGGTTGTTAGTTCTTCATTGATAAGAAAAGAGGCACAAAACTTGGAAAGTTGGTGCCAGTATTGGGAGAAATGCTTGCTGTTTCTACCTAAGCCAGTGACAATAGCCCTTGTATTTATATGTGACAGAACATGCACGTGTAGACAGAGGGGCATTGGTAATCCTTGCAGTGATGTAGTGTGAATGTCAGCTCTAGATCCTAACATAGAACATATTAACTGCATATGAACCTTCTGGGAGGCATGCACGATGTAGTTCTCTGCCAAGGAACAAGAAGGAAATGTCACCACAGGGCCCCAGTCTGAGGATAAATGCTGTACTCACCTGTGCAGGTGACAAGGGTGTTCATTCAGCAGGAACATGTATGAGCAGGGACACAAAGAACACTCATGGTTGCTTGGATGATGGCCTCCACTGGATACCTCACCCTGAACTGCCTTAGGTATATTGTGGGTTGAGTCATGTGAGGAGTAGCTGGATGTTCAGAAGGTGCTGGGCAAAAGGCACCAGGAAAAGAAATAATATGAATGATTTTGTAAAATAAAGTCTGAAAAGATTATTTTACAAGAGTTGCATACTATATCTGTACTGAAAATTAAAGAACAAAGCTGAAAATGTCAATCTGAATTTGCCCTTTCCCATAATGGATATTACATCGACACTAGTGATTTTTGACACTTCTGCCACCAATACAAATAAAAAGAACGCAGAAAGATGTCTCAAGTAAACAAGACAGAAACTCCACTAAGAGCAGTTATAAAACTGACTCAGACGAATTTAGTTAACAATAGTATTTCTGACAAAAGCAATAACTAGGGCAAAAACCTGAACATGCAGTACGTACTAGTTTTGCTCAAATCTTGACAGCCCAAGGAAGCACAACAGGACTAAATGCAACTATTACAGGTGGTACGAATTACACTAAATACAAGGTGAAATTAAACCAACAACATGCCACCACATCATTTCTGCAAAAAGACTTGAATTTAGTTCAAATGCATCACCAAGATTGCTCTCAAAACATCTAATTAAAACCAAGCAATTTTTTTTAACTCAGTTTCAGTTTCATAACCCCACCCAACTATCTATACTGTGATTTATATACTTATATGTCTGTACATTTGCTAATCAAGTAAGTGATCTGGTCAAGGGACCCTTTTCAGTTGCAATCTGAGCTTAATATCAGCAAAAATATGAGCAATCTACATAAATTCAGCATGCAGTAGTGAATGCACGTAGAAACAGTTAGATACAGGTATCTTGTAGTACAGTATGTAAAGGCAACGAGAGCATCCAAACTAAGTAAGAATATGGTAATAGATGCTACATTAATTATTATGACAGATAAGATGATCATTTTATGGAGTCTGGAGTCTAAGAAAACAAGACTGTAGATACTGATTCTAGGCCTGCAGCTAGGAAACAGTTGCAGTTCTTCTTTTAAATGTTGTTTGTGCAGTATTTTACAAATTATAAAGTCTGTAATGGTTGTGATACCTTTTTTGGTATGGACTGCTAGTGAAAGTGGCCTGTCCAACTTTTTGGATCAGATTAATTTATGTACATCTTATTTAAAATTTACTATGGCAGCATCTAGAAATATGGTATCATATCTAGATGTATTTGTTGAGAGACTTCCTGATGGTTTATTAAATACGGGGGTATATAGGAAAAGTTGCTATAGGAATTCTCTCGTACATAGGACTAGTATGCACCCTAGATTTGTATTTAACAATATAGTGAGAGGACAGGCCATGAGAGTTTCACATCTTAATTCAACAGAAACTGGTTTCTATAATGAATTAACCATCCTACAGCAACAATTATATGATAGGTCTTATAGTTTGCAGGAAATAGAAGAAGGATTTTTGGGGGTAGATGTCCTTAGAAATGATAGGGCATCACCATACTTTGCAGCTAGTAATGAGACCCTTCATGAAGGAGAAAATATGATTGCAGTACCAGTGAAGTATGAACAGGGAACTAGTGTCCCCGTTTACTATACCCAGGACGTTGGAACTATTAAGAACATCTATCAGAAACACTGGGACTTACTAACAGTTGACCCGAATATTTATGATATAGTGGGCCAGACACCAAGGTTTACATATAAAAATCGTCTTAATTTATATAGGATCCTGTGTGGTTCAGGTAGACTTAATAACAATTATTATGTTAATAGCTTTACAGCTGGTACTACCATCCCGTGTCGGAAATGTAACTATTGTTCCCAGATAGATAGTACAGCGATGTTTGTTCACCCTGTTACGCAACACTGTTTTTATTTTCAACCTAAGGCCAATTGTGATACTGAGGCATATTGTCTATCTTGCTACCTGTAGGTCTTGCCCAGCCTTTTATTTGGGCAAGACCGACAGGAGATTAAAAGATAGAATTAGGGAACACCAGTATAATATTCGGATTAAGTCCAAGAGAAATGCCTTGTCGAGACATGTATTGGAAACATCTGCTGAACATACTTTTAAGTTTTTAGTTGTACAAGTGAATCAACCCACTATTAGAAGAGGTGATGTGATGAATCACACTGAACAGACCGAAACTAGATGGATAATTAGGTTAAGAGCAGATCGGGCACCCGGGTTGAATGAAAGGGTGCCCTTAAAACCTATGTTGAAGGGAAGGAAGCTAAGAGTTTAATGTCCAGTGAGATAGGTGGGTCATTATTCATGATGTGCTTTATGCATTTATATATATTTTTTATATTTTGTTTTTTATGAATGCATTTTTCCTCAGTGCTATACATGTATTGCAGTAGTAAGTTAACGGCTTTCAGTAAATAGATGGTATCGCTATACATACTAAACTCAGCATATATTTTTATGGAATATGCATGAAGAGGAATGTATATTGTCTTTAACTTCGGCATAATTTATTTGGTGCCGTATGTATGTATTTTATTTGTTAAGTAATTGAGAGGATGTGATGTCACTATGAAGAGAGTATTTATTGGATACTTTGAACCTGTGTTTTTTTTTGTGGCTTGAAGAAGCCCAGTCGGGTGAAAGCGCTTGCCGAGCTTGTATGTATGACCAATAAATAGAGTTTTTTATGCTTCGAACTTGCATTTGTCCTTGGTGAAGTGAAAACTGCCTGATTTCTTTTGGAATCTATTGGGAATTGTGCATGTGGACTGTATCGCTTTGCCAACTAATATTCCTGTGCTTTACATTTTCATTTATTTGGATACACAGGAACTCAGACTGCTTGGCGGCAGCTTTTGACTTTACATCTTTTAAATGTTGTTTATGCGGTATTTTACAAATTATAAAGTCTGTAATGGTTGTGATGCTTTGAGAAAGAATATTCCAACTTGTTGGGGCTACTTTTGACTGTTATTCCCCAGTGCTAAATGAAACGAGGGTCTAGTTAAAAGTATACTTTCAAAGTTTCATATCTCTCAACTGTCCAGATTTCTGCAGAATATCAGGATTTTTGTCTTATATTTTTAGCTTATTCTTTATAAGATTTGTGGCTTTTTGTCAAATGACTGAGGACTGAAGTCACTAAATAATGACAGATATTTGAATTTCAGGTGTTATAGCCTTCAGATTAATGCATACTAACACAAAACCTGTTATTGACTTTGAGTTTATCAGAACAACATTTAAACTCTGTCCCTCTTTTTGGGCGTTTGTCGAATTTCCAGTTAAGTGCTTCTTACTACCTTTAATAATTTGAGTAAAAAACATTTGCAAACATTACTTTCATTTCAAGGTTAGAATGAATCATCCCAGAAGACTATCCAGAAAGAAGAGACATCAAAAGGAAAGGTCCAACTCATCTATTTTTGGGACAGGCAGATATCACGTCACCCCAAAAAGACAAACAAAGTACAGTGCAGCAGTTGGACTGCAACATGAATGCTAGTACTTATTGTATGTTCCATAACATGGTGTGCATCCTACAATGATGCCAAATGTCAAACATCAAAGATTATGTGGGGGAGGGTAAATGCATTATGTGGGGGAGGGTAAATGCAATGAAATGCTCTGCTATCTCCACTAAACAAATCTTATTTTGTTTAATTTTGTTTATTAACTGAGAATAAAAATAACTATCCCAATACACGGAGTATGCTCTGAACAAATCAACTCCAACCAGGAAATTTATATAGATAACTGAACACACAAACACAGACTTGGAGCAAATAAAATAAAGTTTATTCTGGTAAGCGTTTTCATGCCACTATGTAGCACTTCAACAGACCATAATAACTAAAACAACTAACTAATACATATATACTCTAAAACATCACAAAAACAACCAATAGTATAAGTCCAATTAATACAAAGTATCCAATCAAGTTGGAGTATCCAATAATTTAACTAAACCACAAGATTTCAGTACGGGTCTTAAGGGGACCTTTCCATTTAAACCTGGTTCCTTGTCAGCCTGCAGTTTAATAATCCACATGGTTTCCTGTCTTTCTGTAACATTCCTAAAGTTACCCATCCTTTCACTTTCCCTTAATACTTCTAGGACCATGAACTTAATTGAATGATTGCAATCAGTTTCCATATAGTGCTTTGCTAATGCATTCCTATCATCAAGAGCACAGATCCTGTAAATATGTTCTCTGATGAATTCTAACAGTGTGCAGTTGCGGTTGGTCTTCCCTACATAGAAACTAGTGCATGCATCACAGCATGCCAAATAACCCACAAAAAGAATTTCTATGGTGTTACTGGGTATACAAAGCTATTCTCGCTATTATTACACTTTCAGAAATTACAGCGCTTACAAGGGAAGGTACCCCATAGCTGAAAACCAATACCATTCCCAAGGGGCTTATTCTTATAAGACAATAGCCTCTTAAGCGATTTCTTATTCTTGTATCGAAATTGAGGTTCTCACATACCAATCTCTTAATGTTAGCATCTGCCATTAATATAGCTAGTTTCTACAAATCACATTACAAATTTGATCTGTATCACTGGTAAACAAAAAAAACACAGAAACAGGGACATTACTTTTCCTAGCTGCATCCAATTGACTGCTCTTGAGAACTGATCTATGGGCAGTGAAAAAAAGTTTAGCTCTTCCTGAATGCATACTAACAGCCTTCCTCATCTCCTCCACTAAGTCCTGCTGCATATTGTCCAGGCTGTTCACAAATTTAAATCATCATCAATCAGCCTGGACAGTCTCATATCCTGTCCTTTAAACACATTTTTTAAACAAAACCAGGGTGCATGCTACTTCTATGCAGCAAATTATTCTTGGGAAAAGTCTTCTTAAACAAATCAGAGCTGAAAACATGATTAGGTTCCCTCATCACCTTCACATCTAAGAAATCAATTTCAGTTTCAGAGTGATTATATGTAACCTTCAAAAACATGTTTATAGTCAACAGATACTCTACAAACTCAATAAAAACTTCAAGCGACCCTGTCCACAGCATAAGCACATCATTCACAAACCTAATATATAGCTTAATAAATGGGGTAAAACTAAGTCATACCACTCTCAGATAAGGGCAGAATACAAGGTCACTGTATAATCAAGGACAAAAATCTGAAAAAAGCAGCAGAGAGCAGAAACAGTGAAACTGGGGGGTTGGGTGGGGGTGGGGGTAAATTCAGACAGTAACATAGTGATGAGTATTTAGGGTGTACTACATAACATGACATTTCGCAAGGCAAACACATGTTTCACACAATAACTTATCCACATACCTCTTAGCCTGCAGACACTGAAAACGAACCTGGCCCTTGAAAAATAGGAACATCTAGCTAAAATTCTGGGAATCAGATTAGCATAAAGCATATAACTTCTCACACTTCTAATATGAATGTGGGATACTACTAATAAACACACACTTACGAATAGAAAGTGAGAAAATATGATACAATATAAGCACAATATCAAAGAAACCTTATAAAATCTGTAGGCTTTAATGAACTGAATCATAAAATCCTACCACACAACGTTATTTATTTTTGATTTCAGAAAAAGTGGAGTTGTAAGATATGTGACCTCTTTCTTTACATTATTGTTGCCACTAGCATGCTGATCATGTAGCGTGGTTTTCTGTGATGAGGGGAATTCAGAACATTAAGTGAAGTCCTAAATCAAGCCTGAAAATAGGGACATACCTTCAACAATAAGGGTATCCTAAATCAGACCCCCAAAATAGGAACATTTCTTAGAAAGAGGGACATTTGAGAGAGGTCTGCTTATCAACACCATCTACTGGGTAAACAGGATTAATTCATAGACCAAACTATTTTTACATTTTGATTTAATACACATTCTTATCAGACTCTTTTTGTATATTTATTATTTTTAGTACAGTTGTTATACTAAACAGATTTATTTACACTAAGCAGAACAATTAGCATTTTGCAAGTATATATATATATATATATATATATATATATATATATATATATATATATACATACATATACACACACACACACATATATATATATATATATATATACACACACACACACACACATATATATATATATATATATACACACACACACACACACACATATATATATATATATATATATACACACACACATATATATATATATATACACACACACACATATATATATATATATATATATATATATATATACACACACACATATATATATATATATATATATATATATACACACACACACACACACACACACACACACACACACACACACACACACACACACACACACACACACACGCTAAGCAACCACAATCATGTACACTAAATTAAGTCATAAGGTCAGTACGTTATAATGAGAGAGCATTTTGAGAAACTAAGCTAATGATCAAAATACAGTATGCTAATAAAAGACTGCAGGAGAATCAATGGGATGACAGTGAGTTTGAAGTATGCTACTACCAGAAAGAGCAACCCAATGGGGAAATTATTGTACTTATGATTTCTGAGTATCTTTTGGGGTGATATTTCTAGCTATAAAGTTCTTACATCTGAAAGAACACAAATACAATGATGTCTGTTTTATGGAGTGTGTGTATATCTCAGGTTATTCAACAGAGAGAAATGTCCTAATGTATACACACTGCAGGAGAACAGTAACAAGAGCTAGAAAATCTTTCACATTCCTCATAGATATAAATATAACACTAAAAAGCAACATGTTTTAAAAAGACATTTATGGACAAGGTATATTATTATGCAGCATTAGACTGCCTGTGGAATAGTTAACTTCATTTTGTGCATCTCTCTCTGTTTTATTTGATAAGTAGGTGACTTGGACTGATCTTGACAGACAGAATCAGTCACCTAGAGGGGGAATGACAATCAATAGTTGATACAGTAATGCTCATCTATTTGAATGGTACAAGTGTAGAATACAGTAATGACAGATCCACATAAGTTTATTTAATAAATCCACAGTTCTCAGCATACAATATAACATTGTTACACAATACAACAAAGAACAACAAAATAAGTAATGGTGAGATGCAAACATTACAACATATTGATCAATCAAGTAGAATAACATAGATGTACATTTCTATACATTTATTTTGGTTTCCAAAAATATGAAAAGTCAAGAGTTTAGACTTCAGTAACTTTGACCTACTGTCACAGTGAAAGAAACAGACTAAACATAAATTAATGAGCTAGACTGGATACATAATACAAAGAAAACAATACAAAATGCCGGTTTGCTTATATACATTTTTGGGGGTTGGGGGCTTTATTCCTGTACATTCCCACACTGTTGGTAGCTGAATATAGTAATCCATAATTGCTGAACCACAGAGTAGGGAAACTACTTGATATATGGGGTTTATATTATAACATTGAAGTAGTAAAACATTGAATGTTATAATATTGAACCCAAAACAGTGGACACTGAAAACAGTGAAGCTGCAGAACAACGAATTCTTTACTAGGGAAAGAACTCAATAGTCTGTTTCTGCTGCTTCGTTATTTCCTCCACTGTGGTGCGAAGGTTATGGACCAGGTTAAGGTGAGTGTGGGAATGAGATAGTTAGGGACCTTAGGGTTAAGGAGTGGGTAAAGTGAGTGTGTGATAGTTAGGGGCCTTAGGGTTAGGGAGCAGGTAAGGTGAGTGTGCGATAGTTAGGGACCTTAGGGTTAGGGAGTGGGTAAGGTGAGTGTGCAATAGTTAGGGACCTTAGGGTTAGGCAGTGGGTAAGCTGAGTGTGCGATAGTTACGGACCTTAGGGTTAAGGAGCAGGTAAGGTGAGTGTGCGATAGTTATGGACCTTAGGGTTAGGGAGCAGGTAAGGTGAGTGTGTGATAGTTACGGACCTTAGGGTTAGGGTTTGGGTTAAGGTAAGAGGATAGATAGTAGTGTATCTACGGTTTAGTGTAGGGCTAGAAGTAGGATTTTAAGTGTATATGTGTGGATTACTTTTTTTGGTGTGCTTGTGTTGTGTGTATGTTTCTCAGAATAGCAAATTTTTTCCCTGGGAAAAAATTCGCTGTTTTGTGCTTTCAGTTATATCACATTTCGACATTCCAAGTTCGAGCTTATGGTGTTCGATATTTTGGGATTTTGATTATGTGATATACACCCGATATTTAGTAAAACCAAGAATGCATGCACTCTAAGACAGTGCTGCTTATAAACATATCCGGGTGTGGCAGGTAGAACATAATTAACCTAAACAATTATATCAGCTCTCAGTTTTAGATATGGAACAAGGAAGTAAATAAATTGTAGCGAACCTTCTCTACATATAAAATGTGATACTGCGTGGTACAGGCTCACGGCATAGATGGCAGGGACAAAAACAGCAACCGATTTAAAACACAAAGAAAAGGCAAAAGTGACAATTACAAAAGAAAAGCAAACAATGAGAAGACTTGAATCAGCTATTAAGTATAAGATAATGCATGCCGTACACAGGGAAGCATTTTGATAAAATGGACCTAGTAACACCTGCATGTCATCAATCTCCATGGTTCCTGACATGGAATGTAAGATGCAATATACACAGTAAGACTGCAGAACATCGATGACTGAAAAATATTAAGAGTAAATGGAGGCTTCTTTGTGAAGGTAACAAAAGCAAGCCACAGCGGAAATTGATGGATTAACAGACTGACATGGACAGGATATAGTGTCATTGTGAACAGTGACTGATATCAACATTGCAGGTATCTAAAGGCAGGTTTAGACTCCTGGACGGAAGCATGGATATATCAAATGCAGTAATGAAATGATTTCAGCAGCTGTATCAGTGAAAGTCAATGAACATCTGAGCCAAAATGTTGCTCGGTAAATGCAGTAATATATTAAAGGAAAACAGTGAAGCACAGTCATTTATGCATGCATAATTGAAAAGCTGCATCAGTAAAAGGAAACTCATGAAACAGGTACAGGGTTATGCCAAGAAATGAAAATCAGGGGCTAGATCATCCATTTTTACTCAACAGCTTAAACAATGTTTTGCAGACCCCAGAAAGCTGATAAGCAGTGCATTGTTTAGCAGAGCTAGAAAGGAAACTTGAAGGCTTAAGCCCATAAATATTTTGTACAAACTAGACTTATGAACATTTATTCATTATAGAAGAGAAGTGAAGTTTCACTAAAACACCAGTCCTAAAATAATAATAATAAGAAAAACAACAAGGAGTGAGGTTTAAAACATTATAATAATAGGCAATAATGAAACAATAAGAACAACTGGAACAGTATTTTAGTGCTTGTGCTAGTGAACAGCCCATTTTGTGCAAAAGAAAAATAACTATTAACAAAAAGTAACAGCTGCAATATATGGCATTAGGTTTATGGTGGTATCATCAACTGGGGTGCTCTGAGATACTCAGTAATATTAAATGGGATGGCTGTACTGATGAATGCTTGATACCAGGTGGTACAGAGGTGCAGTGGGATAGGCTGAAAGTACTACTTACTGGAAGGTTAATTATTCCTAAGTACAGCCTTTTAAAAACTAAAATAAAAAATAATATGCTGAATACACAAAGCTGCTGTTTCTAGAATACTTCTAGCATCCACCCCTTTCCACAACATCATAGATGAAGACAAGGCCCTGGTAGAAAGAGCCTTGACCATGCCTGGAATAGTTTTGTTGCGATGAGAATAACAAAAGGTTATAGACCCATACAACCATTTGGAAATAGTTTGTTTAGACACAGGTTGTCCCTTCTTGTCTTCACAAGAAATGAACTGATCCAAAGATCTGAAAAATTTTGTTTTGTCATGAGAGTACCCAAGTTGTTCAGGACATCCAAGGTATGGAGTGTATCTTTTCTCCCTCATTTTTATGTTCAGGAAAGAAAACAGGGAAATGGATCGTTTGGCTTAAAGTAAACTCAGTTAACATTTTAAGCATAAAAGAAGAAAAAAAGAAGAATTAGTTCTGAAAGAAACCCTGTTTCTCTAGTGTAGATCAATGTGTATGCATACCCTTAAGAAGCTTTCTAGGGGCTTGCACAAGTGTATAAATACGGAGCATGTGCGAGCCTGACTGCCACTTTGTAGTTAGCTGTTGAGATGTAAGCATGTATATCTGTGTAGTCTGTCAGTTAATCAGTTTGTTTATATTTTGTGCTGCCGCTATCCATCCTGATGTGTTTCTGTGTAATAAAGCATGTAAATGAACTACCTAGCCTGTTCATCTTTAATAGAAAACAAGACAGCGACATCTAGAAAATGAGATAAGGTTGAGTCATCATAAAAGCTTTCAACTCAGATACTCTTTTTGCAGAGGTCAGAGCACTCAATAAAACAAATCACCATGTTAAGAATCTCAGGTCAGCCTGATGAGCTGGTTGTAATGCAGCAAGTGTTAGCTTTTCTAACAAAATATTAACAGCCCAAGGAGGAGCCACCATTTTTCTTGGAGGTCTCTTATGTAACACCCCTTTCATAAACATGTTCACATAAGAATGTATTGAAAGATGGGGGCTCCATGTACAGACATGCTAAAATGAATTTTGATGGAGAAGTAAAAAAAGGCCATGGGTTATCAACTCACACTAAAAGGGTGCTGGCTATGTTACTGGCACAAACAAGAAAACCTTTTTCACTTGCAAAGATATAACTTTAGAGTAGCAGGCTTTCTTGTCTCCATTAATACCTGCTGCACGTCCTCAGTAAATAGGTGCCTAAAGGAGACTAAGATCCAATTATCCAAGCAGTCAGTTGATGTTGACTGGGGTCAAGGTGTATCAAATACCCCTGTCCTTATGCAAGTAGATCCATTCTGTAAGGAAGTTTGTGGTAATTGCCCCAGGCTATTTCCAAAAGATGGGAGAACTACTTCTGCCGGGGTCAGAAGGGAGTCACCACAATGATCTTGAGGGATTCCTTCTGAATCTTCAGAAGTACACTGGATATAAGTGGAAAGGATGGAAAAACATACAAGAGCATATTGCCCAAGGAAAGGAAAAGGCATCTGTCTTCTATGCCTTCTTGCATAGAGGCCTGGAGCAGAATTTTGCCAGCTGATTGATCAGATAGGAGACAAAGAGGCCTACATCAGGAACTCCTCAAAGATGGATCAAATGCTGGCAGACCCTCTGATCTAGTTTCTATTCATGAAGGTGTGACTTTGTCTTGCTCAGCTTGTCTGCCACAGAATTTTGTTCTGATTGGATGTAGGATGTCTGTAGAGTGAGACTGTGCTGTAAAGCTATACCATAAGCTAACATGGCTAGTCTCCAAAGGGGGTAAGACTTGGTTAACTCTTGCGTGTTGATGTACCACATGACTGTGGTACTGCCTATAACAACCTGAAGCAGTCCAAGGGACCAATGATGATTCAGAGAGTTGAGTGCTGTGATTAAAGCAAGCATCTCTTTTATACTTATGTGCCCCATGGATATCCTGGGTATCCCAAACACCTTGCACTTTTATCCCTCCTGAAACTACCTCACAAATCAGTCTGAAGCATTTGTGGTGACTGACTGCTTTTGGGTGGGGGGGGTCACAGACTTGGATTTAGGGATATTTGATGTCTCCACCTACTGATTTCTCTCCTTAAATCCCAGAACTGGAATTTTAAATGATAGTGTATGTTGATGCTGTGACAAAAGAGACTTCAAATACCACTGTATCTTTCTCATGAGGAGTCTTGCCAACAGGGTATCATGAGAATCACAGTTGCCAAGAGACCCAAAGTCCTGGATGAATATGGATATAATCATAAGCATCTTTTAAATCTAATCTTACCATAAGGCTTAAATGAGGAAGAAGTAGTAACAGTTTGTAAAGTTACAGCATTTTGAACTTGAGCAATATAAAAAATTGGTTTAGGAAAAAAAAAAACAGAACTGGTCTCCAGGCATTTTCTTTCTTTGGCACCAAAACATCCTTGAATAAAAGCCTTTCCCAAACTGGGAAGGAGAAATTGGCACTATTACCTCGTGAGACAACATATGCTGAAGGACAGGGGAAACAGAGCAATCTGGTCTCGTGGATGAGGAATTACTCCCTCTGCCATCTGTAACCTTGATGAATTATCTGAACCCATTTGTCTAAAGCTATCTGTTCCCAAAGGGAAAGAGATGTAGATTTAGAATTCCAGGAAAGGAAAAGTGACTACCAGGGGGGTCTTTTAAACATTCATTCTGGCTTGCTAGATTGTCTTTTGTTGGGGGGGGGCTCCTGCCTTCTTTTTGGACCCCTTTACCATTGTTTCTTAAACATCTGTTTACCAGCAGTTTTCTTATTTTGCTTCTTGCCAAAATTGGATAAGAAAGAGAAAATCCCATGGAAAATTTGGAAAAGGGTTGCTGAAAATCTGATAAATCCCTGAAACACAGATGGACCAAAAACTAAATCTCTTTACAAAGAAGAATTTAAATCTAATTTTTCTAATCTTCTCAGCAGCAGGGCAAGCCTCCTCAAAGCAGTATCAGTGTCCAGAGCCCTGGAAGAAGCATCAACAGAGTCAAACACACACGTTAAACAATGAACTGTGACCTGTGAAAAGGAAGAAACAAATCCATTTAAAGCAGAGTTTTCCTAACAGTACGAAATTGCAGACAAAACATTCCTCATACATTCACAACTAATCAGAATGAACTTTAACATATAAGCCTGGCAATTCAAAACTCTGAAAATCAAAGTTGCAAAAGCCAACACTTTTTTCTCCATACTTTCAACTATTTAACCATCATTATCGGAAAGTGTAGGACTGGAATTAACTAAATGTTTAGCAGCAGTAGGAGTAGCTATAGCTTCTGGGTCAAGTTTGGGATGAGTGTATAAAAACTTAAAGGACTAAAGAACTTTATGGAATCTGTCTGCGTTTTTAGGGATGGCGGACCATCAGGAAAATTGTAGGCAGTGACACACACATCATCCAATGCTAACAGCACAGGAGGGATTGGGTAAGGTTCTTTTACCAGAAACTACCTTATAAGAAGGATCAACAGCTTGAATTAGACCCTGAAACAGACCTAATAAACTACTCCTGAACAGGAAAACTTGAGCAGGAACAGATACATGTTTAGTTTTATGTTTTTATTTTTTCTGTTGACAGGAAAAGTGGGGCCAACAGGGTTATTAATGGAAACAGCAGCAGCTTACCCAGGAATGGGTGCAACATTTGGACTAAACAAGGAAAACCTTTCTGTTTCCTCTCCCAGGACTGGCAAGAGTGGGACTCCCTTGCCACTGAGGGACCCCAATTGCTGCACTGGATATGGGTAACCCCTGGTCCATAGTGTCTGTAGATGCTACACCAGAGAGATCCAGGATAAAAAATGAATGGTCTGAGGAACCAGCTTTGGCCACAGCAGAGTCACCCACACATGGCTGAGACAAATAGCTAGCCTGCTATGGTGGCAAAGGTTGTTTGCTTAACCTTTTCTTTTTGTGGCTTGAAGAAGGACAGACCATGGAACGAGTAGTTTATTCCATGGTAAAGCTGAAAATGTGTGCCTCTTTTCTGGGGAAAACAAGCAGCACAAGCTGGTAAAAATTTAAAGTTGTAAAAAGTTACCTTTTCCCGATAGAAACAAAGCGAAATGCATTTTAACACACTTTGTCAGCACCTAAAAGTAAAATAAACACAATGTTTCCATATAAAAATAGTTTTAAACTGTTTTAACAACTTTAAATTGACAGGGAAAAAGTATGCTCCCATTTAAAAGTACAGTTAAGTCTCAAGACAGTCTATTAAAACACAAGCTCCTAGAAGAAAAATAATTTCCTTAAACAGGAAAGTATATTTAAACAATACATTTTTAAATGTGGACTATTTTCCCCAAAAGGAACTTATTTACCTAGCAATGGAACAGCACAAGCCAACCACTGATATTCAAAAGCCTGTAGAGGGGTACTCTTCTGCAGCAGGAAAGCTCTGAAGGGCTTGGCACTCAGACCTGTCTTTTCAGACAGCTCAGCTCAAGCTGCCTAATGGTTTGAGCACACAGAAGGTGCCCTGAAGCTTTGGAAGCTGTCCGGCTGTTGCATCTTTGGTAAAATATAATTCATATAGCTAAGGCTACTTGCAGCAGTGATCAGTATGAACATTTATTTCCTAGCTGAAACTGTCCAGAGAAAGAGTCTGTTGGCATTCTCAAACTTATTTTCTGAAATTTTGCCCCCTAGCAAGATGTCATGTTAGGTTAGCAGTGCCAGAGGAGAGCTGGGATTATTGAAGCATGGCAGAATTTTTTCAAAAGCTTGCTCTTATTTTTTCCTGGGCTTCAACTGAGACAGGATAAAAGCAATGTAAATTTATTCACATTCAGTTCTGTAATCTAATCACCAGGTATTTTACTATTTTACATGGCAGTACTTTTGAAGGAGTTACTGTTAAGTTTGTGGAATGGTGAATTAGTTTGTATGTATGTGCTGAACTGCTGGCAGCCACATGATTTTTGCAGTTCATTTATATAAATGGCAAGAACAGTGTGTTTTGATTCTGTGGAAACAGTTACTATTGGTGCATTGTTTCAGTTTTTCTGTAGAGAAAGTCTTTGATCGGGATTACTTACTTTCACACACAGACACACACACACACACACACACACACACACACACACACACACACACACACACACACACACACACACACACACACACACACACACACACACACACACACACACGTCACAATCTATCTTTGTGATGCGTTCCCACCGCTATCATCTCACCCTGTCCTTATCACCCTACAGATAATTTGAGGGAAAAGCCCTTGTTCCCTTTTAAAATGCACTGTGCACTGCATACCTGCCCTACAATTTCATAATACATTTTCTTCAGAAATAATAAAACAGTTTCCACTGCATACAGAACTGAAACAATACACCAAATGTCACTCTTTCGCCTAAAAGCAAGTGCGTGTGTGTGCACGTACGTGTGTATAGATATATATACAGATATATATATATATATATATATATATATATATATAAAACACTATGTGATACTGCTTCAGTGAGGATTATTACAGTGCTCATTTTTAATTTTATATTCATAGCTAATTTTCAGATAGATCCATATCATTCACTAACTTCCTCCCCTATATTCCAAACAAAAACTCTTGACCCACACACATACTGCCACTCATAACATCAACAAAATCAACAGTGCACCGCTGTAAACAAATAGTGAAAAAAAAGGTAAGTGTAAACACAAAATGAAAGTAATGCAGTCACCAGTTTAGAATATATACATTTCTCTTAGTAATCAGCAGCAAAAGAAATTCATTGCATCCAAGTAGAACCCACATGTCATGATTTCATAATTTATTTATTTATTTATTTATTGCTTTTTGATTGGGAAAGTCTGAATGGGTGGCAAATCCCTTTTATTTAGAGGCAGGGAGAAAATTTCCACAAGATATACAGAGAGAAAGTAACATACATACATACATGTGTGATAAACCATTTGAACATTCAACAATGAGAAAAAAATAACTGTTTCAGCATACAATAGTGAGAAAACAAAAACATTGACAAGATACATATGAATAGTCAGTACGTGAACATATTATAATCATATTACAGGCAATAGAATCGGATGAAAAAATCAAACGTAGATCAGAATGAGTGTTTACACTATCAAAGTTTAGATCCATCCATTCATCCACACCCCCTTTATCCCATTTTTCACGAGGTTCAGGGTGTCATGTCAACAGTGACAATCATCACACATTGTGGCTAGTCCTGCAGCAGTTGATCTTCCATACTAATACTACATGCACGCACACGCACTCACACCTACAGCCACTTTAGTGTGGCCGATCCACTTATTGCATGTCTTTGGAATGTGGGAAGAAACTGGAGCACCCGAAGAAAACCCATGCAAATACAAGGAGGACATGTAGACTCCACATAGAATCAATAGTACTTTATAATAGTAGGATAGAGGTAAAGTGAATTTTCATAACAATGAAAAGTTGAGGAGAGTTTGGTACAGTCTATGTGACCAAGATGACATAATAGTACAGGATAAGATAGAAGATTACTGGCCAAGTAGTCATTTTAGAGCAGGATTTCACTATGGTATAGAGCCTCATCTAAAGCAATATTGCTATCTTTTAAACTTCCCATTGAACTCAAACTTGGTAATCCTTGCAAGGATTTAGAATGCCAACATAAATAGTTAAACTAATAACTTGGACATTACTATTTTCACTAGAAAATACAACCCAGTCCTCAGAATTGCTTACATGCACTGAACTGACTGCTTTGGTGGAATGCCTACCATGACATCAAAGCTCAGAAGCATTCCAGAAAGAATTCTAGGGAAGTGGAATATCGCACAATTAAAAATAACAGAATGAAGGGGAAAAATGTTTGTAAATTTTGAAAAGATTACGACAAACAATCCAAAAATGAACTCAAATTGCCAGAGACAGAGAATGAATTAGTCTATATAAAAAGGTTTATTCCAAGAAACAACCACAACAGGCTTTTGCAAAAGCTTCATTAGGTTCAGGTAAACTCCATCATTAGTCACATTTAACCATAAGTAAAATTAAGGGTAACCAATGATTTGTGTATTTGGTATCACATGATTTTTGCTTATGGTTAAATGTGACTAGTGATGGAGTTTGTTTGAACCTGATGAAGATTTGGTGAAAAAGCATGTTCCACTCATTTATTGGAATACACCTTTTTATATAGTCTAATTCAGCTTCTCTGTGGTGATTTGAGTTCATTTTTGGACTGTCTGCCTTGTTTGAGTGAACTCATCCTCATCTGCAGTTGGTGTTATTTGGTTGAAAGATTACAACAAAACCACAGAAG
Organism: Protopterus annectens; assembly: GCF_019279795.1. Lineage (NCBI taxonomy): Eukaryota > Metazoa > Chordata > Ceratodontiformes > Protopteridae > Protopterus > Protopterus annectens. The sequence goes on along the minus strand of NC_056750.1, from coordinate 329,207,728 downwards.
GAGGCATTACAACAATAAAACAATCATGATGCTAAGAATAGCAAGAAATTTTAATTTTTAGGAACATATTCAAAAACATAGATCTAAAATCAATTACCTTTTTTTTCTGGGCTCAAAAATATCTCAGTTCCTTTTGTCACCAGCTAGGGCAACTATTAAGAAATGTGTCCTTGTTTATCCTTGTTTGCCACCTCCTGTAACAAAAATGCACCAACACTACATACCTTATCTAATAAAATATGCTGCTTCAGACCATTGCCTTGAGCACTAGTGACTTATTTTATGCAAGACAAACTGGCTTCCAGTACAAGCTGGATTCAACCTACTTCTGGACTCTCAACTGTTCAAATTAGTACACAAAGATGTCCCTTCTCCACTAGCAATGAAAGTAGTCACTACCACCCCAATCTACAACATCAGGTGACAGGGTACACTAGGCCCTACTCTCCAAGCCACATTTACTAAACTTCAGAGCTCTGATTTTAGTTTCTGTGTACTTGGTCCAAAACTGTGGCAATGCCTTCCTCACTATCTCACCAAGCATACTAACTATGCTAAGTTCAGGCCCCAACTCAAATGGCATCTACTTGAGCAACACAAATGCAATTGCCAGAGTGCAAAAGTTGCCAGTTAATAAACACTACTCTGCACTAGGTTAATTTCCTCTCACATCTCCCCATTTACACTGTTACTCTGTTGGTTACCACTGTTTCTGCTTCCTAAAACAATGAGTAAAACGGTAACACAGAAAAAAACATTTGGTTAAAAAACAAAAATAAATATCTACCAAAGCTAGACTTTCCACTGTGTGATTCCTTAAACCTTTTGTATTAGAGGCGACATGGGATATATGCAAATTACCCTTTAAGGACATCAGGTGTTTCAGCTAAATGGCAATTCTGAATGTCATGACTTTTTCTATTAAGTCTATTTATGGACAAATTCAGGCCAATAAAGCCAAACTCCACTAGCTGTGGACATGCATGTTTCTGCCTTCTTATGGCTTCATCAGCACAGCATAAGTGGAATGTTTGGCTAACATTTGGAAACACAGGGTTGGTGTACCCAACTGATATTCATAAACCTTAGGGTGACTGCACAATATCCAAAGTAAAACAATGAGTTAAAAGGTACTCATTTTGTTTTAGTTTGCTAGTTGGGATATTCTGCAGTCACCCTAAGGTTTATGGATATCGGTTGGGTATGACAACCTTGTGTTTCCAAATGTTAGCCAAACATTCCACTTATGCTGTGCTGATGATGCCATAAGAAGGCAGAAACATGCATGTCCACAGCTAGTGGGGTTTGGCTTTATTGGCCTGACTGTTTCTGCTCCCTGTAAATATGTACGTAGTTTCTCTTTCTCCTTGCTCACCATTATATTACAGATTTTACCTATCTTTACCTCTCTATCCCCTTGGACTCCATTTTTATCATTAGTTATCTGTCCAGTAAGCCTACCTGGTTAACAAATAGGGTTATTTTGTTTTCAGTCTGACAAAGCTATGGAACAAATTATCATGGAAATAATCACAAGGAGACTGGCAACCTACAGATACTGGCTCCATTCCAGTTTAGCTTTATTAAGGGATGGTCTTGCCTACTCAACCTGGTAGACTTCTTTGAGAGGGTCACCAAGGTTATGGCTGAGAGGAAAATGTCAATGCCACCTACCTTGACCTGGCCAAAGAATTTGTAACACCCCCGACTCTCAGTTATTGCAGACAAACTCTCAGAACTATGCATATATTCCTACATAACTCACTGGATTGGTGTCTGACTCACAGATAGCACCCAAGAAGTCAGGAGTGATGAGACCACCTCCACCAGGAGACCGGTCACAAGTGAAGTACCCCAGGGCTCCATGTTGGCACTGCTCCTGTTTTCCATCTGCTTTCAGAGCTTTTCAGAGTAAAGGTTAGAGTTACAAATTCCGCCCATGACATTAACATCGTGCAACAGGGACTAATATAGACAAACGACTGGTCCAAAGCCACAGACTAAAACTCAATGAGAAAAAATGCATTACAGTACCCTTTGGGAAATTGTCCACCTAAGTGAATTAGTCAATCGATAAAACACTTCTAATAGCTAACCTATTAGTTAGGGTTCTGACCGTCGATCAACTCATAGCCAAAAACAGTAAAAAAAAAATCATTCTACAGCACTAAACTCATAAGCAAGGGAATGGCATCCAGTTCCAAAGAAGTTATAGTACCACCCTACTCATCCCTTATCAGACCCATCATTGAGTACAATGCCCCTTTTGGCATATACCTAACCAGGCACTTGCAACAGCTGGAATACCTTCAAAGGTTCCTCACCAAGAGAATCCGGGGTGTGAATACGCTGTCCTACGAGATCATCTTAAGGCCCTATCTCTATACTCAGTTTCCTACAGGTTACTGAGAGGCAATCTATGTTTAACATATAAAGCATCCTCAGATCCAGCTGTGATCTCTTGCATATCCAAAAAACAAACAGCACCAGAAACACTAGATCCAAAAACCTGAACTTTGCCTGCAACATAAATAGTACATGCTGAAGAGACCAATATGAGTCTCAAAGGATCCCTACACTATGGAATAAGATCCCGATCTACATTAAGCAGGGTTTATCCCTGACCCCATTCAAAAGGAGCCTTGGTCATTGGATGGGAAAATGCAAATTCACCCCCAGTCTGGTGTCCATGTCTCCAATGGAATAAGCTCCCCATCTACATGAGGTAGACTTCACCCCTATACCTATTCAAAAGAAGCCTTGGTCACTGGATGGGAAATTGCAAATTTATCCCCAGTCTGGCCCCTATGTCTCTGACAGACAGAGGTCGACAGTAAGGAAATTAATACTCAACTAACATACTCCCTCCCCACATCACCATTAACTACCTCTTTAATGGGTTAGGTTACACAGCTAGGCTTGTAAAGACCTTAGTGGTGGATAACCTAGTATGAACCTATACCTATATAAATAAATAAATATATATATATATATATATATATATATATATATATATATATATATATATATTATATATATATATATACACACACACACACGCATACATACACAAGAAGGCAATATCAGACTGTCAGCAGTTCATTTTATCTACAGTTCAGAATGTCAACAGGAAAGTGAGTATTGGAAGTGGGTATGTGTGTTTGTGGATTAGGGTGATACCTTTTGTGTTGTCCATGTGTGTGTGTCTGATCCTGTCTTGTGTAGTGGTAGTACTATGAAGCATTTTTCTAATGTAAGCTGCGGTCTAGAGTTAGGGACAGGCTTAGGGCTCTAATGTAATGCATTAGTAAGGTGGTGCAGCGGGAGGTGAAGCTACATTTTTTAGTATTAATAATTACATTGTTTGACCTATGAAAACTTTAACTAGCGAAAAGCATGCTGCTAATAATGTAATGCAATGAGCTGTCTGCCAGAAGAGTTGAGTCAGCTTTCTGCTATGGTTCTACTGCATAACTGAGTGTGATGTCTTAACCGATGACAAGGAACTGCAGGAATTACGACACTGAGGCATTATGGTTATACTTATAAAGGTCCAGTTTGTTGGTAAAAATAAAGCTCTTCCTAGTCCACATTCATGGAAACAAGAAATGAAATCCCATTAATCATACACAAATACAAACTTTGGAAATGCAATTCATTCTGTTACTATAGTTCTCATTTTAAAACATGATATGATAATAGGTAAATATTTTCTCTACTTTGAAGATCTGTGGTGGCAATGGGAAAAAAAGCTAATCCATTTGTTAGACCATCTTATCACTGTGGGGAGGAAAATCACCACATGAATAAGCTTAGATACACCTATTTCTAACTTGGAAAAAATGTGTGGCAACCGCCAGACACAAGCAAAGATCAAGGTATAGTATTAGAAAGTCCTAACAGTATAAATATTCGGCTGAGGATACACAGAGAGGAAATGCCTACATAATTTAAAGGGATATGCCAGCATACACCTATGACAGAGAAGCATAAAAGACAACATCCAGTAGAAGGAAGGCAATTTCTAGTAAAATATTGCAACCTCAAATATTTACAAAGCAAGAAATAGAAGCAATCATTGCAGCTGGAACATGTTGCAGTGCAGGGAGTAGAAATTACTAGAAGAAATGAACAGGAATCACCCACTGAGATGGTACATCCCAAGGGTCTGAAGTTTGAATGTATAGAAAAATGTAGAACCCAAGATGAATTTATAAACTTTCTGTCAAGTTAAAAAAGATAGTCAGAGGAATGCAGATTTCTAAATAGCAGATGAGTTTTGAGAAGGAAAATGCAATAATAAGAAAGACTTCACTAGGGTAATAAAAGAGGAAGAATTGATAAGTAGTCAAGTTATTTATTTAGTTGCTTTTGTTTTCTGGCAAAGTCCAACTGGGTAATACCCATTTTCATCAGAGGCCGAGGGAGAAAAGCACCATTTGCTTACAGTGCATTATACTAAGTTCTAGTCATACACAGCGTATTTCAATTTCTATTTACATTTATACACAAACAGTAGTCACATTTCTATTTACATTTATACACAAACAGTAGTTACCTTTAAACATATACAGTCTAAGATTTTACAGAGGTGGAAGTTACTAAAACGAAAGCACACATGCAACTTAGTTCTAAACTCCTCTCTGTCAGTGTAACACAGATACCTCAAATAAAGGAAAGCTGTAGGATGCGTATCTTTAAGTAAGGAAAGGGCTAGCACTGAAGATAAATGACTTTTAGAGAACGATCTATAGAAGAAAATGAACTGAAAAGGCGATGTTCAGCTACACTGAAACAAAGGGACAGTAAAATAGAGAAGAACAAGCAATTGAGGAGCTGCCGTTCACTCGCACTGATGCAGAGAGAAAGAAACCTAAAGATGGAAAGAAAAAGAGGAGGGAAATGTTTACTGTGAGACAAGATTATCGTGAACACGGCACTAATGAAATTCCTGTTGAGCAAATGTATAGGAATCTTAGAAGAAGGAGAATTCTATAAATTAAGTTTATAAAGGCAGGAACTAGGAAAAATGAATAAGGTGGTGACAGCAACTGGCACTAAAGAATACTGGTATGAATTGCCTTTTTAGCAGATTTAGACATTAAGGTCCTGTGGGCCTCTACTGGTAAGAGAGGAGGCAATACCTTCTACTTCACGGCACACTGACCCTGAACCATAACTAGCTGACATCCAGGTAAGCCAGGTAAACTTTTAAAAAGTCACAATGAGAAGATGACAGCTTGATCAAAATAAGGGAAAAGATAGACAAAGAAGTTGAACAAAATTTTCCTATTTTTTTTTAATAAAATCTACATTTTTACCTTTTAGCTACAATGAACATCACTGGCTAACTGTTGCAAAAACAAATGACAACCCATTACTGCAAGAGACACTTTTCTACTCAATACTCACATTTATAAGCATCAGAATAAAAACTACTCCTCTCTTAAAAACATACTGAGGACACACAGCATTAACCACATGCTAGGATGTAATGACACTACTTTGCTTTATAAGGCCCAATTACACTTTAGCCTTCAAAGAAAACCTTACTGCATACTTGGAACAGAGCTGTAGAGCAAGATGTCAAAATACATAAAATCTCTAAATGTTCTCACTGATTTCAGGAAGAAACTAAAAACTCATTTAGCTAAACAAACTCAATTGTTCTAGATAATGCCTAATATAGGCCCTACTTCCAATCTAACATTGCTTTTCAGTTAATTCGGCCATTAGTTGCTTTAAGACTATGCATTTTCTTTCAGTACTGTTGCACAATTTCTTCTTCATACTTTTATTTTGTATCAGTAACGCAGCTAGGGTGTAGTGAAAGGAGCAGTCCTAAAGGCAAAGTGTTGGGGAAAGAACTGACATATCCTGATCCATCTTCAGTGCATAACAGCATTCAGAAATAAATGCTGGTATTGCATTTGCTTTTAGAACTGATATGCTGTAGATCTCCTTGTGTGGCAGACAGCAGTTTGCTACAGTTTAAAAGGGCAAGAGAGCTTTCTTATTTTTTTCCTCCATAATTTAAAATTCGTAGTTGGAGGATGCTATATTGGGGTACTGCTTGGGAGCAAAAAAATAAGTAGGTACACTTTACTTTTTTGTATAGTTTCCTCCTTTCCACTGAGCTCACAGTGCAGCAAGCATTTATGTATTAATTATCCCCTTTCTGGGTTACTCTGCTTTCAAAATTTAATTTACAAAGTGAATTCAGGTGGGTTCATGATTTCTACTCTAATTTCTCAGAAGAATATCCTCTCATTTCCTACTACAGATAAAAATGATAATTTCTAATTACCTGACCTTCTTTTCCTTGCGACAACTGATTAAAGCATACTTTGTTCCTGCATAACTGTACTTCCTAGATTCAAGTGTATACTTATATGCCCATTGTATTCTTATTTATTAATTGCACTGCATTTCATTTATATATTTATTCTACTGCCTTATTCTCATTAGTGTCATTTTACTAATGGTAGGCTTGCAACCAGCCTGTAGCATGTTATAAGGTTAATTATTGCTCCTTTCACTGATGAGCATTCTGTCACTTTATTCTTCCTTAATGTTATTTTATGTAAGTAATACATGCTAGTTGCTTCTCTTTTGTATATTTTATGCATTTACTTACTTTGTTTTGTGCTATCTGAATGCATATAGTTTCTTTACATGTTCTGTGAGCCATGTGGCCTAGATTGTGGCTGAAAATGGTCTTCTGACCCATTGCCTTACCCAATTAAATAAACATTAAAACTAAATACATATTGTACAGATTAAGTAAGGACACTGAGGAAGTAATATTAACTATTACAGCTCAGATCTTTCAGAAACAGAAGGCTCAAGTGAAGTCTGGCATCCCACCTGTGACCCAGAGGGTGACAGGACTAACAAGAAACAGAATGTAAAGATAAGCCCAGATTAAATACCTTTAGCTAGCTGATCTAGGAGACTTTCTGATACCCTCCTTGTGGGATGAATAAAACCTAGTGCACAGTCAGGTACCAGAAGGACACCTAAAAACAGTCAGGTCTAATGCATGGATCTTATGAAGGCAGGCCAGAAATAATGAAAGAAGTTGAAAAGCTTTGTGTTGCATGCCTTGAATGACCACTGACTGCCCTTCACTCAGGTTTTAAACATCTTTTAATTCTAATGCCTACCATATAAGTGTCATTAGAATGTATAGTTATGGACATTGTTGGGCCACTGATAAAATCTAGCCCTGAGTTTCAAAACATCATGGTTATTCCGGACTATGTAACTAAGCAACCTGACACTATCCCTCATATAAGCTTAATGCTAAATGTATAACTAGAAACTTAGCCTTGCTATTATTTAGAGTAGGGATACCTACAGAAATACTCACTTAAATCCAAAACAATGCACGGTTTATGACAATGATTTCAGGTCAGACAATTAAAAATCTCAGTGTACCATCTCCAGACACACGAGTGAGTGAAGCATTTTAACTAAACATTAAAATCCATGCTGAGAAATGTTATTGAGGAAAAATGATTAAAAACTGTGATCAGTTTATAAAATGCCACCCGTTTGTGACTAAAGAAGGGAAGAACCCACCCCATTTAAAAGCATCATAAATGCTATACCAACTCACCTAAGCAGTGTGAAATTGATGCGCACAGAAAGAGCCCAAAAAGCTAGAATCAGGTGTTAACTTTTACTTTGCACTGCAGAAAACACATTTTTGAGTAAACATCAGTGATGATTTGAAATACTGGAAAAGTTAAATGATGCAAACTAGAAAGTTAGGTAGACTACTAGGAGAAGGCCAGAACAAATCGACTACATCTGTGTGTTCTGAAGCCACCGAAAGAAGTGCAGACCTCTACAGTCAGTTTAATGGCAGGAACTAATGGAGGTGGTGGAAAAAGATTACCTAAAATCTATGACAGTATTGCAGGTAGATGGCAAAGTATCTAACCTACAGAAACAAGAGATAAGAGACTTTCTATTAGGAAAGGAAGTGTTTTCAGGTCTACCCATCAGAACAAATCTAATTGAGGGGAAGAGAAGAATAAAGCAGCAGACTTTGGTTAGACAGATTTTGGAGGTCCTTGCTGTTTTATTTGAAGCACAGGCTAGTACGGTTAAGTAGGGTAAGCCATACTCTAACTGTAGCTGTAACTCATTTTTGCTGATTGCTGGGAGCCTTTTTTCAATAACAAAATAAAATTGTAAGACTAAAGCAAGTCTCTCAAAATCATCTACAAACTAATTACAATTGATTTCAAAACCCTGAGTAACTCAAACACTACAAAGAAATTAAAATTCCTTGCAAGGAGTAATGCATCAGCAAAAAACACACATTTTGGACAAGATGAAAAACTTATTTGCTAAATAAACCATACTTAACAAACACCCTCTTAACAACTTACCTTCTGTTATATAATTGAAAACCCCTAAATTACAATTCATTCTTCCATGCACAGCAAAAATTATGCACCTACTACACATATAATTCCCTCACCATAAATTGCACAAACACGTTTGACAAATTTCAGTACATCACTAACAGGCAAAAAAAGGCTCATAACGTATATCAATTAATAATACATGTATTCTATACTGGGGCAACAAACAAAAGACATCCACATAAGCTAAAAACACAAGTGGATAAAGCAACACCCACCTCTATATAAAATAATCACTGTCTACCATTACTGGCAATGTAGCGAACCAGTCTCATCACCCTGTTACTATAACAACTTCTGAAAAAGATAAATCTTGAAAAATCCCAGAATAAACATTGCAGGACACCAGTATTGTTATTTTGGCTATCAAGTAATCTGTCCAATATACTCGATTTCTGTCCAGTCTATGAACTTGACCCATCCAAAGCAAACACAGCAACTTTGAAAACCTGAAAAAATTAAATAACTAGGTTAAATGCTGGGAAAGCATCAGACAACCTAGCTTCTCATCCTTGATAAAAATCTTAACGCATGCCACGTCTTTGCATTTCCTATCCTCCCATATCCACAACAATTCCACTTAATCAAAAACAAAGTAACCAACTCGTTCTAATTTTTACTAAAAAACAAAAACCAAAGTGCTGCTTGCACAAAAGCATAGAGTGGAGTAGTCCATGCCACTGTTTCCTAGAACAGTTAGCAAAGGTACCCCAATCAAGACTTGCAAGGTTGTTAGACATCATAAGGCATATGAAACCCAGAACCTATATCACCTCATATACCAAGCATGTTTGTGTAATAGTACCAGACAATAGCATGCCAAACCTTTCCTGGTGCAAAACTACACAAACAACCTCAAAACATTACATGCCTCTCCTTTAATTCTCACTTCTATGGCAGTCTTGCCAAAGATACCATAACCTGCCCTTGCTATACAGGACAGTAATCATAAAAGGAGATATCCCTTTCTATTTGTCCAGGATCATGTTTGCAGCCATTGTAACATACGCCCTAATTGTTGTATTTAAAGGGCAATCTTCAAATTATCTTGCAAAATATTCTCCTGCCATAAATGTTACAAACAGTATGTCTGAAGAGTTTCTAAGCACTCTTTCAAATGCATACATTTAAAATATATTTTTTTTCAAAAGACTAAGCCCTCTCCTTCATAACCATGTGAGGCAGCTTCACCCCCACATCCTTGCCACTAATACAATCAAACTCCAAGGTCACACAATATCAAATGATAAAGAACACCTAGCTTTGCTGGAACATCAATATTTCTACTTTCTTTAACACTGAACCAGCCTCCAGGGTAGAATATATTGTTGCTGGGGGTATAAAGGGTATAGTCCCAACATGGGTTGAATAGGAGACTTACTACCTACAAAAATATTTATATACTACTTATAAATAAAATAATATTACAGATTTTTATGTTGCTGTATTTCAGGAGTGCAGCTCTCAGGAATTTTTGTTTAGGATATTATGATTCACGTACGTGTGAATCAAGACTTTAGAAAATATTTAGTTAATATCAATGTTTTCAAAGGATTAACAAAACGGCAAAAAAATAAGTCTTCCATTACTTGCAGAATTACAAATATGCACATTAGAGATCAACGTATAATTTCTATCTTAAGCTTAATAAGCATTTGACCAAAAATGCAGATGAAGTTTCTCATGTACTATAATGCAGGGAAAGCACATCTCTGGTGAGTAAGAAATAAAGCCATTGCAAAAGTAAATAGGTCAGGCAGATCAGGTTATACTGTGTAGTTCAAAATAAGACAACTACCATCTACATCATTTGTCAAAGAAAACATCTAATGTCATCCGCAAGGTGCAAAATCATCATCAAGTGATGTTAACATACATCATCCAGTACTGTCTTCGCTTTTTTTTTTTTGCCAAGGCAAATGGAAAAAATAGATGACTTGATTTATGAATTGTTTTGTGAAGGATATAGGAGTGAAAGATGAGATGCTATATCGAATGAAGAACTTTTATCTGGTACTGCTGAATAATTAGTTTCAGCGGTTAGATGTCATGCATAAGCATATGTTAAGTCATCAGAGATGCATGCTTGCTACTTAGTTCAGAAGGTTGACCAAAAAAGTATCCAAGAGAGCTGGCTTCCAGGAATATGTAGGCTAATGTGTCTTTGAGTCCTTGAATTGTTTTAGGAATCTTACAGTTTAGTTTACATGAGAAACTGTTTAGGTCTTGTGCATACCAAAACACATTCCAGATATTGCATGCTTAGACTGACAGACACTTTATAGGTGAAAGTGAGATACCCATTAGAAATATAATGTGTCAATTGTCATTCTTCTATTATATCAGAACAGCAAAACATTTGAAAATGTGGGTGGTTATGCCATTACCGCACATCCATCGCAGCATGTGACAGTCATGTTCTTCAGCTAAGTTTCTTTTTTATATCTGATTTCAGTAGTGTCTATATTAGAACACCGAACATTTAAAATGTTGAGTGTTCTAATATTGACCCGTTTTCAGCGAACGCTGAAAATATTGAAGAAACAGAAAACCGAATTTTTTCCTAGGGAAAGAATTCAGTTGTCCGTTTCTGTTGCTTCAGTATTTTCAGCGCTCTGGTGGAAAGTTACGGGTCGGGTTCAGGTAAATGTGCGATTGTGTGGACGTGAGAGTTGGGGCAGGTTAGGTGAGTTAAGGTTAGGGCAGGTAAGTGTGCAATTGTGTGGACGTGAGGGTTAGGGCGGGGTAAATGAGTTAGGGTTAGGGCGCGGGTAAGGTGACTGTGTGATAGTGACGGACCTTCTCTGTAGTACAACCATAGAATTGGCACATATAATTAAGGGTGGGTGATAAGTCCCCCGCATGGATGGTACAGGAAGGCTTAGCTTCCCTGTAAAAATATTTTTTGTATGTTTTTTTTAGGTTTTTCAGCTCACCAATTTCTGTATTTAATTTTCGGTAAATGGTAAGTCGAAAAACATGCTTCAACCACATGTATAGCAAATAGTAAAATAGCACCTCAGAATATGCTCTTAGAAATTATAGAGAAATAAGAACAAAAAAGTTTTCTGCAAATGGGCTGATAAAGAGTAAAGACTGTGGCTTATACATAGCTGAAAGGGAGAGGTACAGCTAATGTCTTGGTACTCCACACACAAGTGGAAAGTATATAAAATACTTAATGTACTGGTAATAAATGGTAGGTTATAACTGTTAATCAGACTTCAGATATTTATAAATCTACCAACTTGTCAATAACTAGGACAGTATGGAGAGAAGAAGGCTTAATATGTCACAAACAGAAAGAAATAATATTTTGGAAATCTCAAATGATGCCATCAAAAATGCTGCATTAACCTAAAGTTTGCTCTTAAATTTCAGCCTGGAAAGGAATATTCACAATTTCAAATGAATAAAGGACCATTGAGGGGTCTACAGAAATACCTGCAAAATATGCAAGATAGAGAGAATAGCTGAATCTGTCATGATTGTTGTCATGAAGTCTCTTGATTCTTGAAGGGGTGCCAGCCAGAAGAAGAAATTTATTTTTAATAAACTCTTAACATTGAGTAATTATTTTCCAACTCTCTTGCTAGACATAGCAAGGAATACCCAGAGTTTAGAAAATTCCATTTTTCAGTTTTAGAACAATTAAATGACGGTCATTTTGTTACTGGGTGTAACAAAGTTGGCTGTAACAAACTTTCCATAGCTATTCTGTTACCCTTGGCTAAAATTATGGAAAAATGCATCCACAATCGACTCCTAAACTATCTTATCCATAATAATCTACTAGCCAAAACCCAACATGGCTTTAGACCATTCCATAGTGCAACCTCAGCCTTCCTCTCATTCTCTAATGTTATTAACCAACACCGAAACAATAATAAACTTTCCTCTGCTATCTTTCTCGATCTTTCAAAAGCCTTTGATATGGTAAACCACCAAATACTCATAAATACTTTGAAATCCATCTCCCGAGAGGACTAGGCCATCCAATGGTTTTAATCATATCTCAGTGGTAGACAACAGGCTATGGCAGAGCAAACTATCCACCCTTTTACCCATCACTCTCGGAGTACCCCAGGGCTCCATACTAGGTCCACTATTATTTTCAATTTTCCTCAATGAATTGTATAAGGTCATCCCAAATGCAACATGCATTCAATATGCAGATGACTCCACTTTAGTATGCTTTGACACTTCACCTACAGAGTTGCAAATTCTATCCCAAAATACTTTTAACACAGTTGAAAATTGGCTCCTTAACCATCATCTCATATTAAATCCTAATAAAGCCAAACTGCTGCTTTTCTCCCCCACTCACAGGTCTGCCCCTATAACCTTTACATTAATATCCCGAACGGCACCATTATTTCCCCAGATTCCTCAACCAAACTGTTAGAAGTTATACTAGATAATAACCTTAAGTTTGATCTGCAGATCTATAAAACTATTAAAACAGTTAATAAAAAACTTGGCTCACTATATAGGATCAAGCCCTTCCTAACACCATTAGCCAGAATTGTAATTGCTCATACACATCTACTCTCCACCATCCTCTATGCTTCCCCTCTATTTACAAACCTCAAAAAAACTGAACTTAATAAACTTTCTAGCAGCTACAATCACATTGCTAGATTTGCTACCGATGCAGCCTACATAACTCATCACTGTCATAACCTAAATCTACTAGGATGGCTTGAACTGCCTAACCTACTTCAGGTTAACCAACTAATAGTTGCACACAAAATCCTGTACCAACCAGATAATACACCCGTACTTAAAAACCTCATTACCCCCTACAGTAACCTTAGTGCACTTCGTTCATCTGAAAGACTACTAGTTCAAACTCTCAGATCCAACAGCACAGCTAGTAAACCTCTATTTACTGACTCTGTTGGCAAAACTTGGAATTCTCTTCCTGCTAATCTTACATCTGAACTCTCTCTACCTCAATTCAAGAAAGGTCTGATTCAGTACTTTAAAAAACAATGGCTATGTCCTTGTCCTGATCCAGACTAACTCTAACCATCACTCATGTGCACATGGAGGACTTCTGCTTACACTTTATTGTTTCTTAACTTATAAATCCTATGATCTCCTTGGATCTACTGCCTGGTTAGTCTACTAGGCATTCAATACCCTATCATTCTTAAAAACACTGTCTAGAATTTTCCATCTGAGTAAAAATGTAATAATTTGTTTGTGTATCTGTTTTTGTGTTTGTTTACATCTGTGTAAAAATCCTTTTATTTGTGTTTTATTTTGTATTTTAAACTGTAAAAATGAAACAGTTTGTTGAATGCCTTTTTGGAGCTATTCTCCCCGGGCCTCCGCTGAAAATGGACACGTATTCAAGTCAGACAATCCCAGTAAACAAATGTAAAATAAAATAAATAAATAAAATAATAAATAAAGTTTTACACATTAGGAAAATAAAATGTCAAGTCTTTTTAAGGGCTAATGTTTCCCCCAGACTGAATGAATTAATCAGCATTAAGAGTTTATTAAAAATCAATATTATTTGATTATTTGGGCATTTAATAAATCATTTTTAATGGTGATGATTTTTTTATAATTATATTATGTGCTATGTATTTTTAGAATTTTTTTCATGGTGATAGAAATATAAGGACTGTTCAACAGGTGATATGAAATGAGTTTGAGAATCAACTTGTTGCTAAGCATTGTATCTAATTAACTATTTAAGTCAATTCATTGAATTTTAAGGGTTGGTATTAATAAGAAGATTCTAAGAGATGTATAGTCTCGAGGAAAAGCCCCATTAGTCAATGGCTTTTTTAGTTTGGTTTGTAATCTCAGGAGCACAACACAACAATACACACAGCTGACTGTAAATGAGTTTTACCTACACTGAAGTTGAAGATATAAATAAGATAATAGATGATAAACTTAGTTCAAAACTTTATCTCTCTCTCCACCATCCATCTCACATGAAATATCTGAAAATGACTCATCGCAAGCAATCCCATAAGATCAAGTCCTGAAACACTATCAAAAACAAAAAAAATACTGCATCACTGTGCCCTGCCAATACCCCTGGATGCATCTTGAATATCATGAAGCATGATTTAACCACATCCCTAGCAACACTGTTCACCTTTGGCCCCCATATGGGTTTTGTACCATGTGAATGCAGAATAGCAAAGTTATTCACCTGCATAAAGGATGACCTTCCTTAGACCCAGGCAGGTACAATCCCACTTCGGACCATCTCACTTCGGATTCATCAAAGGCAAGTCATGCTTACTCAACCTGTGGACTTTTTTTGGAAAGGTCACCAAAGCAATGGACTAGAGTAAAACACTACACACCACCTACCTTAACTTGGCCAAGGTTTTGACACAATTCATCTCTCAGGCATAGTAGAAAAGTTTAAACACTAGGAATAAACCCTATCATCACCCACTGGATTGCCAACTGAATCTCATAAAGGATGTTGGAGATCAAATTAGGGAAGCTACCTCCACAAAAAGAACACTCACCAATGGAATGTCCAAAGGGTTCAGTGCTGGGACCTCTTATGTTTGATATCTACTTCTCAGAAGTAAAAGCCAATACCAAAAAGGCTCAGGCTCACTGATCTGTAGACAACTGCAAGCTAGGAGGAGGGATCAAATCTCTAAATGTCTCAGCCACCCATCAGAAAGGTCTGTCCCAAGCAAAAAGCTGGTGGCAGACTCATGGACTAAAGCTAAATGTTACAATATGTGTTACTGCCTCCTTTAGAATGTCAACTTTCCTGGAGAACTGCCATATTGACAACACACCCCTAAGAGTTGACCCAGTAGTTTGGGAACTTACCTGGATAGTGACTTAACTTTTGACCACCATGTGCCCACTGTGGTAAGAAAGATCTATATTTTACAGATCATAAATGAGGAAATTTCTTCTTGATGCAAGAACACTGAAGTCCCTCCACTCAGCCCTCATTAGGCTAACCATTGAGTATAATGCCTCTTTTCATACCTGTACAGGCACATGAAACAGCAGGAATGAGGTTTAAAGAATATGTCCTACACAGACCACCTAAAAGTCTTATCACTATATTCAGTCTCTTACAGACTGCCAATATGTGACCTGCAACTAGCATACAAGGAATCCTCTGACCCATTACTGATGGGCTTACTTAACATCTGCAAGTCAAATAGTATCAGAAATACTGTATCCATAGGTTCATAGGTAGGTACTAGGCTATCTGCCCGAAGGCATTTATAAGCCTAGCCAGAATGTGTTGGCGTTCACCGCCCCCTTAGATTAGTTCCCTGTGCCTCTGTCCAGCAGAGCCACTGAAGTGATCACCGGAGTAAACTTTCCATTTTCCATCCACTCGTCAAGGTTTCTCGAAGAGTGTTAGCGAGGAGCTCTGCCTAATGTAGATTAGAATCTTGTTCCAAAGCATGGGAAGTCTCTGGGACAGGAATCTATCCCTCCAGCATGTCCTATTTATTGTTGTGGTGAGGTTTATATTCCTAGGGCATGTGGCTTGAGGGGATATGGTTTTCTTTATGTGGAGTATGTCCATCAATTCTGGGTTGGACAAGACCCTGTATGTCAGGCAGAGATCACCTCTGAGTAGGCAGTATGCAACCGAGTACAGCTGGAGTTTCTTCAGTCGAGCTGCATAGGGCATCTGTTTGAGGCAAATGATCCTCTTGGTGAGGTACTTCTGTGGTCTTTCCAGTTGTTGCAGGTGTCTTGTAAGGTACATCCCAAATGGGGCGCTGTACTCTATGATGGGTCTGATGAGTGATGAGTAGAGGGGCACAATGACCTCTTTTGATCAGGATGCGAACTCTTTTGTGATTAGGTGGGCCACATAGAAGGATTTTCTAACCACTTTGGCAATGTAATTATCAAAGGAGAGATTACTATCTACTTGGGTCCCGAGCTCCCTGATTACATCTTCCATATTTAGGGGACTACCACCTATGTGGTAGTTTGTGGGTACTTTGTTTTTTTCCAAAGGGGATGAATATGCACTTTTTGGCATTTAGCTTGAGGCCATGATTTTGACACCAGGTATTCATCTCAGTGAGACCCTTCAGGAGGATGTCTGTGTCAGCTGGACAGTCAATTATAGCCCCTAGTTTGTAGTCATCTGTGAATATGGTCAGCCATAGTCCTCCTTTGTTTGCCTATACCTCTGAGAAGTATATGCCGAACAGGAGGGGTCCTAGGACTGGGTCCTGGGTAATGCCACTTGTAACCAATTTAGAGTCGGACCTAGCTCCTGCAACTCTCACCATGTGGGTTCTGTCAGTGAGCCAGTTGGCAACCCATCTTGTGACATAGGGGTTTATGTTCAGGCTGGTGAGCTTGTCTATAATACCACAATGGGAAATAGTGTCGAAGGCCTTTGCGAGGTCTAGGTAGGCTGTGTGTACCACCTTTCCCTCATCTATAGCCTTGGCAACTGTCTCAAAGAATCCACCAGGTTTAGGAGGCATGATCTGCCCTTAACAAAGCCAAACTGGGTAGGGTCCAATGTTTGGAGGTTCCCAGTGTCTCTGTTAATGAGTTTCATGATGATGTGCTCCATAGCTTTGCAGACCAAGCTAGTCAGGCTTATAGGGCGATAGTTCCCAGGGTCTGTTGTGGCTCCACCTTTGTGGAGTGAAATAACCGTTGCTGTGCACCACTCTGTGGGTATGTAGCATGTGGAGAGGCTGAGTTTGAACAGTGTGTTTAGTTGAGGGGTTAGTTCATCTTTGAGCTCATGTAGGATGTAGCCTGGGACACCATTTGGTCCCATTGATGCTGTGTTTTTGGCTTTGGAAAGGGCTGTTTTAACCTGAGTGCCTGTGATTTCAGGGGCTCTACATTCTTCTGGTATGGTTATGAACCCTTTTGGGTCTGAGAGGGGGGGTGAAGTTTGACCTGAACCTGTATGCCAGGATGCTGGTGATATCGGTTGGTTCAGTGAATTTTGTGCCATTCTGCGCCAACTCTGAGCAGATCTGAGCATTGCCACTTAGATTTTTGACATAGCTAAAGAATGCCTTGTGGTTATCTTTGCAGTCCTTGGCAATTTTTCTTTAGAAGCTTGCCATGGATGATTTTATGAGGGATCGTAGTTTCTTGTTGATACTGATAAGGGATGTCTTCCCTTCTTGGGATTTTACTCTTTTCTGTACTAGTTTCCTTGTTCTATTGTATAGCTTGTTTATGGCAGGGGTCCACCAGACTGGTTTCCTTTTCTTGGAGGAGTGAGTCTTGGTTTTGCTTGGGATAGCATGATCCATGCATTCTTGTAGGTGCCCGTAGAATGTATTAGTAAAGGATTTTGCAGCTTGGACAGCATTATCCTTTAGCATGGGGGCTTTGAAACTTTCCACCTCGGTCTTAAGTAACGTGAAGTTTGCTTTTGAAACGTTTTTCACGGTGGTTTCCTTGTCTGGGGGTGGAGGCAGAATGTGGATATCCAAAGTGATTTGCTTAGGGACAGATCTAACCAGCGAGGGGTTGACCTCCGGTGTAGAACACTGGTCGCCCATGTTGGTGATGACCAGGTCCAATATGTTGTCACCTCTGGTAGGAGTGTTGACCAGTTGATCCAGGGCGTTTGAGTTTATAAATTCTAGGAAATGTTGGGCAATGGAGTTAGTACTTGAGTAGTTCTCCCAGTTAATGTTTGGGTAATTGAAATCACCCAATATTAGGGTGTTTGGTAGGACCTTTATGTTTCCCAGTGCTTCCAGAAATGCGGAATGAGGGTCCTGGGACATGGTGGTTGACCTGTAGCAAGCTACAATTTGAATTGCAGTTTTGCCCATTGTCAGTTGCACGTCGATGATCTCTGAAGCATCGTGCTGTGCCACTAAACTGGAGATGTGGGTATCTTGATGAATATGGATACGCCCCTGCCTTTTGTATTTCGGTCCGGGTTCTGTGGCCAAAATGTATGGTATGAGTTGTAGCCTGGTAGTGCTGGGGTGCTCTCTGAAGCCTTAAACGAGTACGTGCATTTTGAGGTTTAGACTTCTGACATTGAGTAGCATTACCCTCAGTTTTTTGTTACTTGTGCTGTTTACAGCGGTGGGTTTGTCTTTTGAGCCTTGCCTGAAAAAGGCACTATGGGGGAACTAAACTTCTTCTGCAACATTAACAGAACAGTTTGGAGGGACAGGTATATCTCTGAGGATACCACTGCTCTGAAACAGACTCCCCTTCCATGTAAAACAAACCTTACCTCTGATCATATTCGTGCTTAACTTGGATCAGTGGATGGGAAATAGGAAATTTACACCACGACTCCCCACTATACTACTAATGCTCAGAGAAAGCTCCTGAATGTTTTAGCCCAACTCATGGGTCCACTGAAAATATCTATGTTTTGATCTAGTAGATCTTGAAAAGGGTTAGGCAAATCTAAATTCCAAAGAGATAGGTTAATTTTAAACAACAAATGGGATAATTAGCTATGCTTAAAATGGCCTTCAGAGGAATTTAGCTCAGTACTATGTATAGCCTATTGTGATTATGACTTTTTGATGGACACTAGGAAGCACCAAGCTGGGGTTAGATATGAAATGATGGAATTTACATCCAATTTGCTCACATATGTAAACAAAATGAATGGAAATTCCATTTATTTTTATCCAGTTCAATAGACGTTTTTTCCACCTACTGCCTCTACAACCTTATCCTTGCTAGAAGAAGCTGAAGCAAAGCTTGTAAGACTGGATAAAACCACTAGTCATGGTCAAACAACTTTGACTGTCAAGGAGAGTCCTCACTCCAGGACTAACAGAACTGTCATTCTGCAGTCTGAATCCTTTCATTTGGTGTAAAAAAATACTTAAAGTGGAATAATGCTGCTGCAAAGGCAGTGAGGGCTGTGCTAATTGATCTATCCTTGTCTTGATTTGCCCTTTATATTTTGTATTAGACCACTACAGCCAAACTTATTACCTTGCAGTTCAACTAAGCAGACCTGCTGTTGTGAAGTCTTTGTTAGTCAAGCATTAAGAAGTACATTTCCTATGCTCATTCTTTCATGCTATGGCACTAAATGACTTAACAATCATGGTGACTGACTTATGCTTTATGTTTTAAAAAAATATATTGCTGTACTGGCCAACCTTAAACAATTGGTGTCTGTCACTGATAATACTGAATGGCAGATGTTATCAGTGACTTTCCCTTAACAAGGTTTCTCCCCACTTCAGGCTTGGGAGTGACTGAATCCAGAAAATATACATGGGCTCCCTACCTGGTTAGTTTGTCCATTTTTTTACTAGAAACAGTACCCTGGTTTGTCTTACCACCTTTCAACTAATGAAATGGGCATAAGGTAGAAGTTTACCATACATGAGTTTTAGGCATACCTTTCAATTGTCCAGATTTTCACAGAACGTCCTGTTTTTTTTTGCCTCATATTTTTAGTCTGTTCTTCATTAAATTTGTGGCTTCTGGCAAATCACTGAGGATTGAAGTCACTATGGATACATGCTAACACAAAGTTATTCAAGCAACTTTCTAAGTTTATCAGAGCAATCTTTAAAATCTGTCCATATTTTTGTTCCTTTGTTCTCCCATTATTTTGGCCTTTGTCCAAATTTCTTGTGTTAAGAGGCTGAGAGGTATGGTTGCAGGACCAACGGATATAGGAACTTCTTTTGCTTGAGAACCAGGGAATTATAAGTAAGGCAATGGAACTTACAGGTCATATTATATTTTATCCATTTGTTGGTTAGTTTAGACTTATATTTCATCATACTTAATGAGTTAATACATGTGCAATTTATGGCATCTTAACTTGGTCACAATACTATCTCCGCTATGACCCGATATATCTTAAGGGATGCTGCAAATGGTATGATACTCTTGCTGATTCTCTTACATTTAGATTGTCTGATAATATCGTTGGTACTAATACACTAACATCAGCTTAGATGGGCAGGACAGCATCATTTTTGACAGTATCTGCTATGGGAAAACTGTAGGGGGATTCAAACCTTTGGGTGTGATGATTTGTACATGCCATCATTTAAATAGAGCCACAGTGCCTCCTCCTACTTGGATGATAAAACTAACAACCCATTCTTGACCTGACAGAAATTTATTAAAAAGTTAAGAACATTTGTCTAGCAACGAATCAGACTCCATCAGAATAACTGATTTTTCAAACAGCACCCATAAGTCATTAAAAAGTTACAGACATATAACATTCAATAAAATCTAATAACTGATATGTTGATGTCGCTTCTTAAGCATTGTTTAAGGAAATACAATTTAATCCTAGAGTATTATAAGCTTCATACTCCAATTGCCAAACCAGTTCCTAATTAGTTATACCAGTCAGCCCCCTCAGACATCCTTCTGCACCTTTTCTAAAAAAAAAAAATTCTTAAAACTGGGACAAGAACATTACATACATATGTAGCAAATAAATATTTTATTGGCTTTTTGATATTACTCCATTAAACAGCAAGCAAAATTCCCTGTGCAAGTTACAGTCCTATTATTGCATATTTTTAATGAATATTATGAAGTCTTATATTTTGTTGTATGACACTATTTAATATATTAATACATTTATTTGAAGCAGAGACTGGGTTGTTACTTTTATTAGTTTTTGTTTAGTCTGGTCTGGTTCAGGTATTATTATATTGGGAAAGGAAGACAGCCTTTAAATGTAGACTACAAGAACATATAAGACGTATAAAATAGTTGTGTCACATTTTAAACAGTACCCTCAAAGTAATATTACTACAAGGTACTATTTTGGAGCAAGTGGGGGTTAAATTTGGTGAGGAAAACCTACTTAAAGATAAAGTATTATATAAAGAAACTGTATATATTTTAAAATATGACACTTTATAACCTAAGAATTTGAATGTAGAGTGTAATCGGAAATGTATGTTGTTGTATAGTTTGTTTGATATGTTTTAAATTAATATTAAGTATTTTTAAGAGTTAATTGATGGTTATTTAAGTACAATTGTTTTACTGTTTTTAATTAATTACGTATAAAAGCAGTAGACTTGACATTTTTTCTTTTCTGTTACTCCTTGAAGGCTTTTGCCATGGGACTAGAGGGTTTAAATAAAGATTTCTTGTGGGTCTGAAGCATTGTTGTTTTACTTATATTTTCTTTCTTTACTTTATGGTTTTTATACTTTCTTTATGGCTACTGACCCCTTTTTTAGCGTTCCCTGTATTTTTCGTGAAGAATTTGGGGGCACTTCTCAGAGAAGTTTAGAGAATCAAACGTTAAGTACTGGGCTATCTGGGGGAGCTGTCTCATTCTAATTTTGGGATATTTGGAAGAAATGGCCATATAGATAATCCTTTCTCTTCAGTGGGATTCCGTGCAACTGCAACTTTAATGGCTGAAGTGCAGAATACACAAGACAAGTTGGAGAAATTGATGATTAAAGAAACCAGCATATATCTTAATATGCTGAGCTTAAAGAGATACCTTGGGCAGGACATGACTCCCAGAGGACCGCATGCCTTTAAGACTTCAAGCACACCTTTTGATCCTTTGGATGTAAATAAGAAAAAAGGTTTCAGTCTTGGTGGGTGGCAGCTGTCCACCACTGTTCTACTGAATGGATACAGATCCTGGTGGAGAGAGATGTGCTTAAATAATGTGAAATTAAAGAGAAGGCTCATGAAGTGTAAGTAGAACTGGGAAAACATAGGAATTCCACACCTCTTAATGCCAGCCTCACTGACATTAATAAGAAACAAAGACTTTGAGGCTGATTTAGTGGAAAAGAAGAAGGTTATGCTACAACGAGATTTATGGGACTATAATCAAGGCAGGGCTTTTTATGGAGAACCAATCAGCAGGAGGACAGCAGAAATCTGGTTCACGTCATAATGACAGTTACAGAAAACAGCATGGAGTTTGGTTCGCCTCGAGAAGGAAAAGCATACACTTCAGAGTGGGACAGTGATGCCTCTTTCCCCCTTTTACCAGAGGCATAAGAACCAGCGAGTTTGGAGAAACAATTTTGTGGCTCAGACTCATGAGATAAGCAGTCAGTGCAATATAATAATAAATGAGGGAGATATGTACAGGGGAAATGCTTCAGAAGGACAACAGCAACAGTTCCGTAAATGAGGAAGTTGGTAGCGGCACTATTTTAAGAGGACAATTATTTAACTGTATGATAATTAATCTATCTGATTTTTCTTTAATGGATGAACATTTATCAGTTTTGAACTTAGGTTTGAAATTTATACCTACAGTATTAACCAACTTGCATATTCTGACACGTGGTATTCTTAAACTGTACATAAACTGCATTTGGTAAATAATTTTACACAAGTTAAACTAAATAGTTTTGAAATAATAATTTTAAGGATGAACTTAATGACTCCATTAGCACAGAGGCTAGTTTTTACTCTTGTGCTTCAGAGATAGATGGAATAAATGCATATTGTTTATTAGACACTTTGAGGGTTAAGTGTAACAGTTATTTTAACCCCCTTTTGTAAATGAAAGTGTTAAACAGTTTTCTGTCATGTTAAACTTTTCAGTTGAGCCTTTAATAACTTTATGGCTAATAAATGTTATGTTGTATATAAAATGATGAAAGCTGAATTGACTACACTAAAAATTTAAATGATAATAGAAATTTAATTATTAAACCACCAGACAATGGCAACAATATAGTAATAATGCACTACAAGCAATGTATGCACATGTGGTATACACATTTGGAGGACCAGTCCACATTTGTAAAAATGAATAGGAATACATATGAGAAAGTGGTCAAACAATACCTTGAGGTGCTGGAAAAGGGATATAGGTTAGGTTATTTAAGTAGATGTGATGTTGTCAACAAATTTAATGTACAAGGAGGCAGTTTGGCTACATTTTACTGCTTAACAAAAATAGAAAAAATTTAATGGCACCACCTGGTCATCCGATTATTGCTGTGATGAACTATTTTTTTGCATAATAAAAGTTTTTTTTTACATGATTATCTTTGCCCCTTTGTTATAAAATTATCCTCATATATTATGGATACTCCTGATTTTTTTAAATAAAGTTAAGAAACTTTGTTGTCCAAAGAAATGTATTGGGTAACCCTTGATATTAAAAGTTTATATACAAATATTAAGCATTTACATGGAATAGAGGCTCTAAATTATTTTCAAGTGACAGCCAATCTCTAAGTAATTGAATTAATATACTTTTGTTATTTTTAATAATGAATTATACCATCAAATACAAGGTACAGTCATGGATGTGCCGTTTCCTCCCATGTATGCTAATTTAGTTATGGGACTGTTTGAGATAAGAGTATTTGTATGTACATAATTTTGTGAATAAATATGTTATTAATAATTTTTGATACATAGATTTAATATTTATTTGTAAAGGAGGCATTAATGCAGTAGATGGTTTTGTTAATGACTTACAGAATAATAGGTATGATTTCAAGCTTGAGAGTTTTCAAGCAGGTAAACAAGTTTATTTCCTAGACATACAATTAGAGGGGATGAGTAATGGAAAAGTTAAAAAAAAATCTATATATAGAAAATCCACAGATGGAGGACAATATTGACATAGGAGTAGTTGTCACCCCCCTCACCACACACATTTGATTTTGTGAATAGTTGTCACCCCCCCACCAAACATTTGAGTTTGTCATTACCATACAGAGAGGAGTTGTTACATCTAAGGAGACGTTGTAATGTTGAATTATTTTTCATAAAGAAGTTGAAAGAGGTTATGAAAAAGATTTGGTCATGGAGGCATATAGAAAAGTTATAGACAGAAATAAACACAAATATGTACCTATAATTTTAATAAAATCTTTACAGTAACTGGAAACAGGATAGTTGAAAGTAGCTCTAAGAGAGATATTTATTTTGTGACTACTTATAATGTCTTTTAAGATATAGTGATTGGTTTATTGAAACATTAGTAGCCTTTTTCAGCAAAAATAAAGATTTTTGCCAATTAATTAATATTACACCTTTAATATCTTACAAGAAGGGGTGTACTATTAAGAGATATGTTGCTGTACATCTGTTTTATTCTTCCTACCTGTAAAATAGATATTTTCATGGGTACATTAGAATTTTTTTCTTTATCCTGTATCACTAGCTTTTTTATTTGTTACGGAGTTTGTTTGTAATGTAGTTCATTTTGTTTTGTTCTATCTTTCAGCCATGTTTCCCATGCTTTGTTTCTAAGAACAATATTTTTTTAGTTTGTTTTGTTAACCATGGGGCATGATTAGTTTTCTTTCTTTTAGTATGCATTGGAGCTAGGCTATTGATAATATGTTGATATATGTACAATATCTAAATATAGTTAAAAACATCAAGGACAATGTATATGATTTATTGATGTGTGGACAAACTGATGAAAGCTTGTATAACGTTTTCACTGTGGATTATCCAAGAATACCATACATCAAAGGATTACCTAAAATACATAAATCCTTACAAAACATGCATTTAAGGCCCATTGTAGATGGAGGTGGTTGGGCCACTGAACCCCTCTCAGTTTATGTAGAGTGCAAATTAGGTCCCCTTGTTAGAAAAGTTCCTACTAGTTTAAAAGACATTGCTCAGTTTCTGAAAGATGTAAGGGAACTTAATGTTCAAAGCTTGTTCACTTGTATACCCATTGACTATGGTATAGAGGCAGTGAGAGATATAATGGAAGGGAGGGGGGTAGTAGTACTGATGACATCATTTTGATATGTACATTATTAGATGTAATACTTTCTAATAATATTTTTATGTATGAGAATAAGATTTATTTGCAGAAGTTTCGGGTGGCCATGGGTATCCCCTGCGCAAATTCATATACTAACATGATTATCTATTACTGGCAGAGCGAGCATTTATTCAACAGTGTTTATGAAATGCACATAAAAATGTATAGACACTTTGTTGATGATACTTTTATGTTGTGGGAGGGAGGGTTACCTCTTCTAATGGATTTCATTAAGTACTTGGAGTCCACAATAGACTTCTTAAGATTTACAGTGTCTTATTCCTATGAGAGCAGTGACTTCCTGGATGTCTCTGTATATAGAGACATGCTAGGTAAGATGAATACCAAGTTGTTTCATAAGACCTGCTGGAAAAATAGTCTCTTGGACTACAGTAGTATGCACCCTAGACATGTGTTCCCTAGTATTGTCAAAGGACAATTAAACAGAGCTAAGAACATATGTAATACACATGCAGACAGGGAGAATGAATTTGGTTATTCACATCAATTGTTTATAGATAGGGGTCATAAAAAAACTGTTTTCCAAAAGGCTAAGCATGAAATTGTTCAAATAGGCAATGAAAAGTACAAGCAACAAATGCAGCCCCAAATAAGAATATAATGCGCTTTATTACTAGGTATGCCAGTGACAGCAATAAGGTTTGTAGTATAATCAAAAATAACTGGCATTTTCAGACAAAGAGAAAATAATAGGTGAAGTTCCTGGCTTTGCATATAAAAATAAAAGTAACTTGAAACAGCTACTTTGTAATGATAGACAGATTAACGCTGTGGTTTTTAATAAACTAGGCCCTATAAAAGCTGCAGAATGTGTCAGTATATACACATAGTTCAAGATTTTAAACACCCAGTTCTAACCATTATTTTTCAGCCCAGGTTATATGCCACTTGTAATACAATGAATTTAGTTTATATGGCAGAGTGCAAACAATGCAAGTGTTTTTATGTAGGAAAAACACAATAACGCCTTAGAGGCAGGATATATCAACATATATATAATAGAAAAAATAAAAATAAACTGAATGCATTGGCTAAACATATTGTGGAATTTCCTACACATGAATTTGGGTTTAGGGTTTTGCAACTAGTAGTGAAAGATAAGAGAGGAGGGAATTTAAACAATCAAGTGTAGACCTGAAGTGGATTTTAAAGCTGCAAGCACATGTATTTCCAGGCTTGAACAATTATGTATGTATATAAAACCAGAGTTGGAAGTTCACCTTCTTTAAATTAATTTACTATTGAATTTTAAGTAATTGGTTTATTAAAACTTTTAATTAATGTATTAACTGAGTTTAAATTACTTAATTGATGTGGTTTGACTATATAAAGCGTGTGTATGTGACTACATTTTTATTGTAGACTTGAGAAAGCATAATGTTCTACGTGAGAGTGCTTGTCTAAAATTAAACAACTGTTCTTTTAAGCCATGGTGGTCATCTGGATTTTTTTGCTTCATTTCTGGTTTGGATCCGTGGATGATCTTTGGACTCTTGCTAGTAATTTGTGTTTTTGTTTGAGACCATCTAGAAAGAGTTTGTTGAAATAGTCAATGGCTTCGTCTAAGGAGAGTATTTTTCATGGGTTCCAGTTTTTAGAGTTTAGGATACTTACAAACTTATTTAGATCAAAGTGGGCAAGGTTCCTTGATGTTCTATATGAGTGTGTTTTAATTGTATGATGGTGAGTCCTATAGGTATATGCTGGGAGGTGGTCACTTAGTGTATTTGGTAAGGTGCCTGAGTTTGTAAAGTTCTGGGAATGGGTTACCAGTATCCAGTCTAGGGTTGATTCACAGTCTGTTGATAGACCATGAGTAGGAGTAGTTATGAGTTGAGTAAAACTATGAAGGTTTATGCTGTTTGCTGGGGAGGGAGTGTCTAAGTTTAACTAATTAATGTTGGTGTCTCCTAGAATTATAATTTCACAGAGTATATTCTGATTTATCCAAGATAAAAAGTCTTTGAGTATATGGATATTATGGCCTGGGGGAATATAAGTTACTGCTACGCATACTTACTTGTTTGTTCTATACCATGATACCTTGCAATTCTACAAATTGCAACACTTTTTTAAACATTTTGCTTAATCCATCAACCTTAGCAGTGTTGTTTAATAATTAATACAGTCATGGTGTTGTCTTTCTACTTTACCTTTAGTTATTTTTAAATTTTTATGTTAAAAATGTTAATGGGGTTACTCACCCAGTTAAAAGGGATGTTATTGTGTTATAAAGACAAGCTTTTCAGACATAGCACTACTACAAAATGCCCACCTTAACAATTCAGAGTATCTAGAATTTGGGTGAAGGGGTTATAAACTCCAAAGCTCTGCTCACTATTCATAAGGGTGCAGAAAAGATGAGGTAATTCTAATGAAAATAAAAACTTCATTTACTCTGATTGAGCAACTTGTAGACAAATGTGAAATGTTTATATTACTTAAAGGGTGGCTAGAGAATGCCCAGTTTAATCTGGTTTTACCATATATTTCCCATGGTACCTTGCAGAGAGAATTAACTGATTTGTTGAAAGGCTGGTTATCAGCTCAAGAGGGTCTAGTGATACAGACAGAAGACTGGAACATGGTGTGGGACAAAGGAAAGGACCGATCTTAGTAGGTAAGCCAACTCAACCATGGGTAGGTGATTTTTTAGTAGGTTTTAGCATCAAAGAGCACGCTGGACTTATTTAAATGGTTGGGAACTATAGAACATACAAAACAGGTTATTCACCTATATAAAACCCCTCTTCTAGTATAGAAATAGTTTATTGTTATTGAGCAGCGTGATTATATGTTTAGTATTTCAAAACATACCCATGTTTTATATCAGATCAGATAGGATATTTGTCAGGATATCAAGTCAATTTATCTATGTAGTATTGTCTTTGTAAAGACAGAATACAGAACATTTTTGCTAAAACTAATTTATCCAAAACCTTTGCTGTTCAGTTCAATTGGTTAAGTTGGGATATAGTTTAAGATGGGCTGGCATTTATGGTAAAATCTCAAGAATAAATGATAAAAAGATATCTAGTCTTAAATTATATCAGCTACAAGAAGAACCTTTCTTGGCTCAGAATGACTTGATAAGAGGTACCTCAAATACTCCTGAGAGACCGCAAACAGCCAGGTCAGCCCTTAACAAATACTTGCACAGTACAAAGTGCATATCTGTACCAGGAGGATTAAATGATGGTCTTTGGTGTTGACCCTGCCCCCCCAAAAAAAATTTACCTTTAAAACTTGAGCAACAGGTAGCATGACTTTTTATACCAAGCAGGGCAATGTGGTTACCTCCTCATAGGATATTTCTGAAGTATTCACAAGTCCTTATGATGACTTATATACAGAAACTACCAATCTACAATTAATATCTTCTAAAACAATGCCATATTTGAACATATTGGACTTGTACTGAATGTTTGACAAAAAAGAAATTGCAAGACTCCCATTTGCCACTGATGAGGTACTTAAGGGTATTAATTATTTGCTAAGAAAAAAAAAAGCAGTCCCAGATGGTATTCATCAGAAATGCATCAAACTGGTGATGCCTCTTCTTAAGCACAATAATTTTACAGTTTTAGCTAATAATATTTTGGACACATGATCCCGAATTCAATCATCATCAGCAGCAGCAGTCACAGTTATTCCTACCCCGGGGATTGATATTGTTCAGATGCAGTCATATTGTCCAATATCTACATTAAATCATGCCTACAAACTCTTCACTTTGTTAACAGATAACAGACTTGCCTCACTACTCCTGGAACAGATACATTTAGATCCAACCACGTATATGATTGGATGTATTACTTTTGACAATCTTCTAAAATTATCTTTTCTTATAGGAACTGTCTTCAGACCAAGTAAGCCACTTAGTATAATACGTTTTGGATGCAGAAAAAGCATTTAACAGAGTGAACTGGACCTTTTTGTTTAAAACGTTTGAGTTTTTTGGCCTTACATTAATGTTAATTGAGCTTTTTAAACTACTGCATGTAATGTCTAGAATTAGAATTAAACTGGGAAAATGGATATAGCTTTGGATATTTTCCTGCAGAGGGGCACTAGTCAGTATTGTTCATTTTTGCCTTTACTATTTGCATTATATTTGGAACCACTTGTGATAAAGCTAAGACCTCTGTTAACTCCAGTTTATTCTCTAGTAGATATATTCATAAGTCTTTCTCTATGTGTAGACAATTTATTACTTTAACTAATCTAGAAAAGAGAAGACCTTGATGTTTTCTGAACTTTTGCTGTTTGGGGAAATTTCAGGTGAATTTTACTGATTCCATTTTGGAACCAGTCTCTCTGACATATAAAGTAATTGAGAAGCTAAAGGTTTATATCCAGTTCTGGAGGGGATTAAACTTGGATTTTCAGCAAGGTGCATTAGCTATAAAACATTGTGCTTCCCTACATACTATAGGTCGGACAGAGTCTCCCATTAATATCACCCAGGAATAACTTCCTTGCTATAAAAAATGAATACCTCCTTTTTATGACTGGTACTGAAACTTGCATTTTCTTGGAATTTATTTTATCTGTGAATAAGAGAAGTTTTTCTTCTGCATCAGACTTAATTATACATAAAAGCACCTCATATTAAGTTGTTGTTTTGTGCTGTTTTCTAACTGTATGAATGATATATGGAAACTGTATCACTGAAACAGGTCTGAGGTGTTCCATTTCTTAATAAAAGGTTATTATTTAATAGGCCAACTGCTCCTAGAAATATTGGATTGACTGTAAATGAGTTTGAGGCAACAGTGCTTTAGTCTTTTAATTTTACTAAAACTAAAGCCTAGAAAGAAAGTACATGCCCAATTAAGTTATCTTTCAATAACAGGATAGACACATTTTTTTCTCAGGCTTGTGCTACAGAAACATTCAACCTTGCAACATTAGGAATCAACTGCTTATAAGTAATGTCATTACTTCATGACTTAGAATGAAAGTTAATTTTAAATCTGGAAGCTGCTTATAAAAATTGGATGGAGAAGTTAAAGTTATATATTTAAGTGAAATTTCAGCTTACCCGCACACCAGAATAGTCTGCTTGGATAAGCTGGTGGATTGAAATAAGACTTGGTCAGGTTTTAGCTAAATAAATAGGTACAATTCCTCTTGTTCAGAATAAATTTAGATACATTTGGGAGAAAGACTTAAATGGATCAATTACCTGTGATACCTGGAATAAGCTAATACTTTTACATAACGTCAAAACTGGTGAGTATATTGCCAACTTCTTTGCAAACTGCTGGAGACGCGAGTCAGGAGACCCTTTTACACTGAGTCATGTATTATAGGACTGTATAAACGTTTACCCTGTTAAGGTAGAAGTACAGATGGTTTGTGACCAGGTAGAGTTAGCATAACCCCTTCCTTTATGTCTCACAGTTATAAACCTTAACATTACCCTCCGTACTCAAGAAGGTACTACAGTTGATAATGTTGAGGAAGATATCATGGAAAAAAAGAGGTGTCCC
Source organism: Protopterus annectens (assembly GCF_019279795.1). Lineage (NCBI taxonomy): Eukaryota > Metazoa > Chordata > Ceratodontiformes > Protopteridae > Protopterus > Protopterus annectens. Next base: position 329,177,054 of record NC_056750.1, on the reverse strand, counting down.
TCCCCATAACATCAGCTCTCTGGTATTTAATAATGGAAATGAATCACTGGGAAATGAAGGTTGATAACATTCAGTTTAGGTCAAAGTTAATTAGTAAACATATGACTTGGATGGATAGATTTTAAAAGACACTTCTACTTTATTCTCAGTTTAATTTTTCCAGGTCCTTTGGGTTTGTAGTACCATGACAAGAATGGACCCCATTCCTAACCCAATGTGTGATTAAAGTTCATGAAATTAGTATTGTTTCAATCTTTGACGTTAGCCAAAAGTGCTCTTCACAACACCTGCAATTTACCCAGAATTGACTATTTCTGTAATTCATATGGAATTACAAATATCAGTAGTATTTCTAAACACGATTGCTTATTCTTTTTATAAGACCTGTTGCTGCTACTACTATTGGAACTGTCTGGATATCCTTTTTCCACATTGTGCTCATTTCTGCCTGCAGACCCTAGTATTTTATGACTTTGGGTCTCTCTGTACATAAGACACTGTAGTCACTGGGTGTAATGATTTCAATGATCAGTGCTCCTTTTGTCTTCTTTTCATGGTCCACTCTATCTGGTTTTCTTGTATCTGTTTTATGAACTGTTGGTAATGGGTGATCCCACTGATACAAACTTCATCATTCTCTATAATGCTTTGTGACTCATGTTTTCAATAATACTCGGCTACTTCAGTATTGTAATGTTTGCACAATCCCCAATGCAACAGTCTTGCCACATTATTATGACTTTCAGTATACAGGCCTTCTGCCATTAGTGTAGCACACCCAGCAACAAGATGTGCGACTGTTTCCAGTTCTGTTTTATAGAATCTGCAGTGGTTTGTTTCTCCTGCATGTTCAATGGACTTTGTAAACCAATGTGTACGTAGTCCACTGTCCTGTTCTGCCAATACTAACTTTTCATCTTTTGGTTTAAATTCACCTCTCCTTAACCATTCCTGCATCAGATCCTGATTAGCATGAGGTTGTTCCAACCGTTTTGTGTACTTGCAACTATATTTATGTCTTTTTCACATTTCTTGTCTTTTCATGTGATCCTTCTTATATTCTTACTTTTGTTTTTTGGCACATTCAGTTACTGATATTCTATGGGATGCGTATTATTAGTCTGAAACTTCATTTTCACACATGATTTTTATTGTTTTATATTATGTAATTAAACATCATTGGAAAATAACTGTGTAATTCAGGTAATTCATGTCTGTTTATGATTAAGATGCTTATAGTATGGCTTTATAATAAGCTGCAAAACTTTGACCACTTGTAGTTGAAGTGTTATGGATATTTTCTCGTTAATTCCCGTTTTCTTTTTTCATTACTGTTTATTGGTTCCTCTTCAATAAAGTTCAACTTTTGACAAATAATGGAATTCCAAAGTAGTAATCAGCAAAACCATCCAGCTTCCGATAATTTTCTGAGACACTAAATTTCATGTGAAAGTTTACACAGACAGTGTAGACCATTTTTATCCTATGATTGTGGAGTTTCACAATGTAACTTGTAACGTAGAAAAAATAATGGCAAAATGCAATAAAGTCTGTTGTGATTAACCCTGTAATTAGAGTAGTGCAGTTTAGTATCTTGTGCTACTTTTGAAATGACCTACGGTATAAAAAGATGGTCTAGTGGAAAGGGGGTACCAGTATGAAAGATCAGTCTGTTAGACAGCAGGTCCATGAGGCAAAGCCAGATAGAATGATGGTCTAGCAAGAATGTTATTTCCATTTAAATATAGTTTACCTGAAGTGTTGGCCACTTAGCAGAGTTCCAGTAGTCAGAACCCTTGCTGTGCACTGATAAGGTGAAAAGGAGCAACTAATGCTACTTCTCCATATGTAATGATTACACAGACATATGTAGAACATTGCAGATGAAAATTTTAGATATTTTTTTTTATTACCATAACAGCAGATGTCATTCTCTTCACTGTTCAGCATTGTTTACAGTAGGGATCTCCTACCAAGAATAGGCCAGTGTCTGGCCAGTATACCAAGGCCTTCAGATCTTGCATTCATTCTACATCACGCGTATGCTCCCCATACAGGACATAGGGCACACAGGTGTAGTTACCCAGACCTGGATTGCCCTAAAAGACAATTCTCTATAGGACAAAAGAAAAAAAAAAGGAGATACATATCCAGAAGGAGAAAGGGAGACCTTTGGAGGGGTTGGATGGAGGGAGCAAATACTGCAACAGTGAACAGAAGGACATCTACTGTTATGTTAAAGTTTTACACAACTGTGCTGTGTCTTTCTATATCAACGTTGCAGTATTCTTCGTAGTAGGTAAAGTACAAAAGCTCAAGAAAAGGACTCGGGGGTCGAAGGCTGGGAAGAGCCATTAACAAGCCCATAGAGAATGTCTCAAGAAAATCCTGCTCTAGCCCTAGAAGCCATATCCATTTTATAATGCTTAGTAAAGGGTATGCACTGATGACCAAGTAGCAGCTTCAAGGATTGAATTGGTGTCCAACTCCTTGAAGAAAGCACCCAAAGGGCAACAGCCCTAGTGGAAGTAGTCAAACATTTCCCTGAAAAGAATAACAAAAAGAAATGCTCTTAGGTATCCAGGAGGAGATGGTTTTCATAGAAACAGCGAACCCAATGTCCTGGGATGAAAAGAAACAAAAAGCTAGTCAGATTTCCAAATGCCCTTAGTTTTATCCAAATAATATCTGAGCTGTCTTTGCAAATCCAAGGTATGTATGACTTTCTCACTAGCAGACAGCAGTGAAAGAAAAAAATAAGGGAGTTAAACTTTTAGTTATGTACTCACCATAACTTCAGATGTTTGGGATCCATCTCGCCTACATTCTGAATGATGGGTTCGGAGCCGATCCCTCGGCTCCGACTCGGCACGCTTATGCCAAAGAGCGAAGTCTCTTACTGGCTGAGCTTACCATATCCCAGGATGCACCACTACCAGTCCCCCAGATCTAGTTTGTCCGCATACATGCACACATGCATACCCTGCTTATATAACATCGTCAGATGAAACAAGATAAAACAGTAGAACTCAAAACCGTTCAATCTCTTCTGATCTCCAAGGCAGGGGGAAGGAGGGTGGGTATTAGGAATGTAGGCGAGATGGATCCCAAACATCTGAAGTTATGGTGAGTACATAACTAAAAGATGTTATGTGATCCTATCTCGCCTACATTCTGAATGATGGGACAGCGTCCCTAGCACCTGAATCCTGGGTGGCTCACTGGAAAACACTCCTGAGTACCGTGGAACCAAATGAAGCTCGTCCTCTAGATGCCACATCCAATTTGTAGTGGGAAATGAAAGTGTGCGGATTGGACCAAGTAGCCGCAGCACAGATTTCCGATATAGCGAGCTTGGAATGAAAAGCTATAGAAGTAGCCATAGCTCTGGTAGAATGAGCCTTGATAGATGTTGTAAGCTGCTTATTCGAAGAAGAATAAGCCTGAGTTATGCAATCTCTGATCCATTTTGAGATAGTAGCTTTTGTGATGGTTTGGCCCAGTTTATTATCTGAGAAGGACACAAACAACTGGTCTGACTTACGAAGTTGCTGAGTCCTGTCTAAATAGAAGCGTAATTGCCTGTGAACATCCAATTTATGAAGAGTGTATTCTGCTTCATTGGAGAATTTTGGGAAGAAAACCGGTAGCTCTAGAGATTGTTGGAGGCAGAAACTAGAACAGACCTTTGGGACAAAGGATGGATTAGGCCTAAGTGATACTCTATCCTTGTGGAAAATCAAGTAAGGTGGCTTAATAGACAGGGCTTGAAGCTCTGAAACTCTTCTTGCCGAAGTAATTGCAACTAAGAAGGCAGTTTTCCAAGACAGATATTTTAACTCGCATGTAGCAGCCGGTTCAAAAGGGGGAGATGTTAATGCGCGAAGCACCAAATCAAGATCCACGGAGGTGCAGGATGAAAAATTGGTGGTCTTAATAGGCTCGCACCTTTAATGAAAGTCTTGCATAGTCTGCTGCTCATCAAAGGAGGATCCATGGATTCGTGGAATTTAGAGATAGCCGCTAGTTGGACTTTAATAGTTGAGACAGAAGATCCCTGATTAAACAGGGATGTTAAAATTTCAAGACCTCTGGGACAGGAGCAGTGATAGGGTCTAAGCCCTTGAGTTGAGCCCAGATAGCAAACCTCTTCCACTTACTAAGGTACAATTTGTTAGTGGTGGGTTTGTGGGCGAAGATAAAATGTGAACAACTTCCGGGTCTAGTGTGTGCCTTCTAACTAAAGTCGGAAGTGGAGGAGCCAAGCTGTCAATTTCAAAGATTGAAGGGACTGATGTGAAGTCCCGACTGATGGATTAGCAAGTCCGGAATCAGGTCTAAAGTCCACGGATCGTCCACTGCATGCTTCTTCAGGTAGGGAAACCATACCTGGCGAGGCCAGTATGGGGCAATCAGTATCATTGAAGACCCCAGTTGAGAGGCTTTTGAATAACTCTGGGAAGAAGCGGAATTGGAGGAAAGGCATAAAGTAGCCCTGTTGGCCAAGGTTGTGCTAGAGCATCCATGGCTGGTACTCCCTGATGTGGGATCAAGGAGAAGAACCTTTGGCACTTGGTGTTTAATGGAGTTGCAAATAGGTCGCAGCAGCGTCCCCATCTCCTGAAAACCTGAGCTGCTACTGTGTGGTTTAGAGACCACTCGTGAGGAGAGAGAATTGTCCTGCTCAATTTGTCTGCCAATATATTTGACTTTCCCGGGATGTGGGTCGCTACCAAGAAGCGGTTGGTAGCTACAGCCCATTCCCACACTCTCATGGCCTCTCTGCAAAGGGGCTATGATCTGGTCCCCCCTTGTTTGTTCAGATACCAAACCACCGACATGTTGTCTGTGTGGATGGCGATGATGCCCTGAGGAAGAAACTTGTGTAAGGCTTGTAGGGATAGAAGTACAGCCCTCATCTCCAACACATTGATGTGGAGAAGAGCTTAGTCTGGAAGCCAGGAGCCCTGAACTAGCCTGCCCAGACAATGCCCCCCCCACCCTATCTGGGAGGCATCTGTCGTCAGGGTAACCACTGGAGAGGGAAGAACAAAGGGGTTTCCTTGATCCAAATTGGATGTCTGAAGCCACCAGCGAAGGTCCCTTTTGCATATATCCGTAATCATGATGTGATGATTGAGGGGAAGATCCTGAAAGGACCATTCGTTGACAATAGCCACTGAAGAATCCTCATGTGCAATCTTGCCAGAGGGACTAAAAGAACCGTGGCAGACATTGAGCCTAGAACTTGTAGAACCATCCTGGCTGGGGCTTTGGATCTCGAGATCAGAGCTTGAACTTGGCCCTGTAAAGTTTGGATCCTTTCGGCAGGAAGAAAGACGCGCATCAATCTTGAGTCTATTTCTGCTCCTATGAACTTTATGCGTTGAGAGGGCAGCAAGACAGACTTTGACCAATTGAATGTAATCCCCAGGGTAACACCCAGGGAGATAGTGGCTTTGAGGTTGTCCATTAGTAGATGCCTGGTGGTGGCAGTCAGGAGCCAGTCGTCCAGATAGGGAAACACTTGGAATCCAAGACTTCTTAGGTGAGCCGTCACTACTGCCAAACACTTGGTGAACACCCTGGGGGCTGTGGTGAGACCAAAGGGCAGAGCGCAAAATTGGTAATGACTGACTCCCAGGCTGAAGCGCAGATACCTTCTGGACGCCTGATGTATCGGTATGTGATAATAGGCGTCCTTGAGGTCTATGGAGCACATCCAAACATCCTTCTCCAACAATGGGAGAATGGATTGTAACGTGACCATTGAATTTGGATTTCGTGACGGATTGGTTCAGTCTGCTGAGATCAATATTGGTCTCAGGTCCCCTGTCTTTTGGCACTAAAAAGAACCTGGAGTAATTTCCTGATCCGATCTGGTCTGTGGGGACGGTTGGATGACTCCTTTTCTAGCAGCTTTAAAGCTTCTGCGGCTGCCATTTCCCTTTGACTGGGTGGTGGGTCCGGGATTCTTTTGGACGGTGGGGGCGAGAATGTGAATGGGATGGTGTAACCTCCGGCAATGATCCGAAGCACCCATCTGTCCTGAGTGATTGACTCCCAGGCTTTTAGGTGCTTGGCAAAAGCGACACCCGACTGGCTCGGAGCAGCACAGCCGGGCAATCCCTCATGGCGTGTGGGAGGCTGAAGAGCCACGAAAGGACTCGCGGTCTCCAGAATTGCGGGCCCTCTGCCGCCTCTGGGACGGCGTCTCCCTGAAAAATTTCCCGTCCTCTGCCTCTGGAAGGGATTCCTCCTGCTGTTGGGAGAAAAACTTACGGGATTTTGGAACCACATTTTCCCCTCCTTTAGCCTTGGGGTAAGGCCGAAAGGGAGTGGAATAACGGGCACCTACGGCATTTAAAGTTTTTCCCTCTTGCTCACAGCGGGTAAGGGTGACTTTAACCTTGGGTCCAAACAAGGAGGACCCATCAAAGGGAGCGACGGCGAAGGAAGACTTGAAGGCCTCCATGAACTGACACAAGCGGAGCCAGGCTTGTCTCCGTAGAGCCACGCCTGTGCCTGCCGCTCTACCCGCCTTCGGCCGCATAGGAAATGAGCCTCATGGGCGAGTTAGAAATTGGCGTAAGGATAGCCAACTGAGAGCTAACCGACTGGGCTAGCTGCTCAGGTAGGTTACCGAGAGGAATCTGACAACTCCTTGACCAGATCCCTCTGAAGCGTGGTAAAATCTGCCAAATAATTCAGAGACCTTAAAGTAAAGGCCGCTGAAGTCAGGGTGCGCTTCCCGTACCTGTCCATACTCCTAGACTCCTTATTAGGAGGATGGATGGGCGTTGAAGCCTCTGCCGCGTCCTGATGTGTAGCAGATGCCACCACCATGGCATCTACAGCCACGCCTTTAGTAAGGAACTCCTTCTCGGGGCGAGCAGACAAAAATTTATTTGGGCCAGAAGGGACTGGTTCCACGGTATCTGGATGTTCCCACGCCCTTGACAAACTAAATCCAGAAGCTCGTCGAAGGCGGAGACACCCAGGAGGCGGAGGGCTGAGCCCCAAAGGCCTTGAGGAGCACTGACTCGTCAGTGGAGGGGGCTCTGGGGATCCAGCCGCCTCGTTGTTTGAGGATCCCTAAGATGTCTGCACAGGAGACATCATCCGAGGACGACTTGGGGACCCCTCTGCATCATCCAGATCAGTGTCTGAAGTAATAGACTCGGGGGAGTCCACGTGCTTCCTCTTGCACGATCTCTTCCTTGAGGGTTCCTCCGAAGAAAGCTCAGAAGAACCCTCAGGAGGAGGGAACCCCCACTGGGGGTAACCTCAGGCCCCGGGGCTCCGCTGACTACGGACAGGAACTGCCAAAGACCCAGTCTCCACGCCTAGGGAAGGTGCCGGTAAAGCCGGGAGATGGCGAAGGACTTGGCCAAGGCACTCCTCATGGCTCTGAAAGCCGGACCCCAGAATCCTGGGAGTGTCCGGTCCCGAGCCGTGATAGTCGACGGAAGACCCGCCGAAGCACCGAGGGAGGCTCGGAACCAGCATAGGTCCCGAAACATCACCCCCGGGTCCAGCCGAAGACGTCCGCGTACCAAACTCGGACCCGAAGGCCCGGGTTGGAGTAAGGGTCGGAGCCGACCCTGAGGTCTCCATCGGCTCCAACAGCACCTGCTCCGGCGGAGCGAAGCAGTCGGAGGAGGAATGGCAATGGGGTGGGCCAAGGTCATCGGCTCCGAAGCCAACTGGGTCGGAACCGAAACAAATTTTGGAAGACTGGGGACTGGAACAGTCTTTGGAGCACCCTGTCTATATCAGAATCTGACATCCTCGAAGACCGAGAGGAAACAGAACGGGTCCGAGAAGGCCTCTCCAACGGCCCCAAAGGGCTAGGGGACCGGCTCGAGGTGACTCGATGAGTATCGGCGCCGAGGAATACACACCAGTTTCCATCGGTGCGAGGTGGACTTGGCCGAGGAGGAAGTGTCTGGCGGGCAACCTTTGTCGGCTCCGAGAGCAGTGGAGCCGGCGAAGATGACCCGCCTCGATGCCCCAGCTATCGGCTCCGAAGCCAGAGGAGTCGATACTGGTGGCATCGAGGCAGTCCGTTCCGACCTCGGCTCCGAAGTCCTTGGAGCCGAAGGAGAGGCCTGCCTTTGTTTCTTAGCGATCGGATCCGACGGACTGGTGAGCCGGCGCCTTTCTTTGGCGGAGAAGGAGAGGATGCCAAAGCTTCTTCGAAAGAAGGTTTAATTAATCTCTTAAGAATTATTTTATTTTTCCTCTCCTGGAGGACCCTTGAGGAAAAAGCGTGACATACACTACATGATTCCTGTAAATGCTTTGCCCCTAAGCAATACACACACAGCGAGTGATCGTCCGTGATGGACATTTTGAAACTACATTTTACACATTTCTTGAAGCCCGAAGGCCTGGGATTCTGAGACATTATGAAAATTTTCAAAGGTAACTGAAAGAACACTGGTAATACACCTAGAGTAGGCTTTACAGTTATCACTCGCAAAACTGTGAGTTAGTCAAACACAGCACAAACTCTGTAATATAATAATTTCTCTCCGTTAGTTGTTATTTAAGAAGAGAAAAGTAAATGATTCAAAACAGAACCGAAGTCACCTACAAACAAAAAGACCGGGAAAGGCCTTTCCAGACAAGAGGTACTCCTAGTCACTCACAACACAAGAATTCACCAAGTGAATTTTGTCAAACACACTCAAAACACAAGAATAGCTGTTAAAACAGCTTTTTGTAGAAAAAGAAGAAAAACCTGACAGAAAAACTAGTGAAATAATCACTACTTAACTCAGCCAGCTCGAGACCACGTCTTCACTTGTTAGCGGCAAACGAGATCTGGGGGACTGGTAGTGGTGCATCCTGGGATATGGTAAGCTCAGCCAGTAAGAGACTTCGCTCTTTGGCATAAGCGTGCCGAGTCGGAGCCGAGGGATCGGCTCCGAACCCATCATTCAGAATGTAGGCGAGATAGGATCACATAACATCTGTCTGTTTCAAAGACAACTCATTGACCATTTTGGGCATAAAAGAAAATTAGTACGAAGGGACACCATGTCCCTGTGATAAAAAAAAAAATGAAAAAGAATGGATGGCCATAAGGGCCTGAAGCTCAGAAACCCTCTGAGCAGAAGTAAGAGCAAGTAATAAGACAGTCTTCCATGTCCTGCAGACAACCAGAGCATGCAAGCTCAAAAGGAGCCTGGGTCAATTTTTCTAAAACAGAATTGAGGTCCTAAGGAGGAGGAATAAGCTTCCTTGCGAGCCTAAGATTCAGGATGCCTTTAAGAAATGGTTTGACCTCAAAGACAGAAGCCAAAGGAGGATTCAAGGGCAGACAGGCAGAAATAGCTGATAAATTGGCCTTTACAAAAGAACAGGCTAAGTCAGACTGGTACAACTCACACATATAGGAGAGAACCAGGGGGAACCCACTGAAAAAGGATCCTTTTTACAAGCATTGCATCAGACAGAAAATTATCTCCTATTTGGGCATATAAGATTTCTGGTTGCAGGTTTTCTTGCCTCCTGTAAAACCTTGAGCATGTCCCCAGATAAGAGGTGCCTAAAGGGAACAAAACCCTATCAGCACAGTGTCAATTGGAGAGTGGACAAGGGAGGATAGTTGAGCGACCCCTTATCCTGCGTGAGGATGTACAACTGGTGAAGTAACTTGTGATGGCTGTCCCTAGCCAGATGCATTAAGAGGGAGAACCAGTGTTTTCTTGGCCAGAAGAGAGTCACCAACAAGATTTTTGGGGATACCAGTTGGATCTTCTGCAGGACTTATGGAAGTAGAGGAAGGGGAGAGAATGCACAGAGAAATATCCCCTTCCAAAGGTAAGAAAGGCCATCCATCTTCCATGCCAGATGGCATGTCACTCTGGAACAGAAAAGAGGGACCCGACTGTTCAGACAAGAGACAAAAAGATCTACTCAAGGGGATACCCCAATGATGGACAATGTCCAGAAACACATCTCTGTGAAGCATCCATTTGTAAGCCTGTGTTTTGGACCTGTTTAATGTGTCTGCCACTAGATTGTACACTGCCTGAAGAGTTAACTGATAAGTGACAGCCAGATTATAGGCCTGAACAGCCAACCTGCAGAAAAGGTAAGACTTTGTGTCCCCGTTTGTTGGCATACCATGTCACTATGGTGTTATCTGTGTAAACCTTCAGAGGGCCTGGACTGAGCATGGGGAGAAAATCCTGAAGGGCCAGAATCAGAGCCCTCATCTCTTTGAGGCTGAAATGGTCTGACCTCTGATGGAGGGGGCCAAAGACCTTGAAATTTTAGATGACCGCAGGAAGCCTCCCCCACTCCATCTCTGAGGCATCAGTGAATAGTTCTTGAGATGGAACAGGAGGCTGAAAGGGCAGGCCTGGGTTGAGGACAAGTTGCTGAATTCACCCCTCAAATTCCCACTTTAGACAAGGAAGGAGAGGTACAATGAAATCTAGAGGGTGATAATGCTGAAGCCAAACTGAATTGAGGTACGATAGAAACTTCTGCATGTGCAGTCTGGGAAGAGGGTGCATTGGAACAGAAGACGTCATGAACCCCAGGGCTCGAAGAAACTCTCTGGTTGGAATAGCAGGCAGAGGAAGAAGAGACTGAAATACAAGTGTCAATGACAGAACTTTTGGAGGTGAAAAAGAAGCCAACATTGGCACTGTCTGAATCCTGCAACCCAGATACACATGATCCTGAAACAGACTTTTTGAACATGAACCACAGACTTTGTAGGAGAGATATGGAGAATTCCAGATTCTGTAACAAGGGACTAGGAGAAGGCATCCAAAGCAGCAAGTCATCTAGATAAGGAAAAATCTGAATGCCTTGGAGCTAGCAAAAGGCAATCACAGGAGCTAGGCATTTGCAAATACCCTTAGGGCAGTAGAGACGACAAAGGGCAAAGCAGATAACTGAAAATGAGAGGAAGAAACAGAGAAATGTAAAATCTCCCTGAGAAGAGGGTGAAAAGGAATATGAAGGTAAGCATCCTTCAGATGCAAGAACATCAGAAAAGCCAGGGGTGGAACAAGAGGAAGCAGGGGTTGAAGAGTAAGCATCTGAAAAGAAGTAACGTTTAGAAAGGTGTTGAGCAAGGAGAGATTCAGAATAGGGCTCCAAGTACTCTCTTTTTGAGGACCAGGAAAATACTGGAGTAAAATCCTTTACTTATGAAGGAGAGAGAGGATGAATAGTTACCTGGCCCAACAGGGACCCAAGGACCAATGAGAAATGAGGAAGTTGTTCCAAAAGAGGTTGGTGAATCCCTAAAAAGAAATCAAAGGGAAGCAGGAGGTTTCTGAGCCACAGCAGCCTAAGAAGATAGTAGGAAGAGCTGGCCTACCACCCTTCCTGCTTTTGGTGACCTGATGAGGCTGCCTGCGAACAAAAGCACACCTAGTAAGATAGCTCCTCTTGAACTTATGGATAGAGGGATACAAAAATAGGGTTAAGATCCTAAAAAGCTTTACCTTTTTCCTGAAGAGACTTAAACATAGCAACAGCAGCAGTCCCAATGAGAGTTTTATTATCTAAAGGAACATCCAACAACTTGACCTTAATGTCTTCAGGCAAAAACTGAAAAATGCCTTATGACAGACCCACAGGCAGCAGCTTTAGAAGATGCATCAGCAACATCAATAACTACATCTGATAGAGTGATGAGTCTCCTGAGAGGTAGAAGCTAAGATAGAGCAGAAGATTTTACTTCAGGATCAGGGAGGTCAGAAATAACCTGACAAGCCTCAATAATCAAGGCCAGGGCATATCTGGTCACATGGGTCTGATAATTGATGGTCCTAAAGGCTAATGAAGAAGCAGTATAAACCTTCTTACCAATTCTCTTCATTGCTCTACTCTCCTTATCTGAAGGCAGAAGCTTGGAAGAGGGCAAACGTTTGGAAGTCTTGTCAGAGAAGACTGACAACACAGGAGGGTCAGCAGAATGACACTTGAATAAGAAATGATAATTCTCAAGAACCTTATAAAATCTATCAGGTTTCTTTGGTGCAGGAGGCTAAGAATCAGGAAACTTAGAAGCAGCTATGAAGGTGTCTAACAAAGCAGCCAACACAAGAGGTACCCCCAGAGGTTTAGCAGTGTCCACATGAAGCAGCCCATAATACCTTTTCTGGATATCAAACACTTGAGAGGAATCCTTAAAGTATTCCATCATTCCAGCTATAGTGTCTTCAAAAGACAATTCCTCAAAAGGAGACACAGTCCTCAGAGACTCTTCATCAGAACCATAGACCAAAGGAGAAGGCATCTCGGAAGCATAGGACAGGGACTCATCATCAGACAATGAATCCTCATCTAGGAATCGGGTTCCCTAGACAATTTAGAAGGAGTACAGGTCCTGAAGGGGGGTAGGTACAGAAACCCTTGGGAAAACGTTATGCCCATTAAGGCATTAAACAGGCATTGAGCAAACTCCTGCCATTTCCTTTGAGGATCCTTATGGCATACAAAAGTACACTTAGTCTTCTGCTTTTTCTTGGTAGGGACATTAGCCCTAACAAACACTAGAAGTTCCAACCCTTGAGCAGATATAATAAGAGTACCTGGATCCTCTTCCTTGACCAGAATCTGCAGAATTCCTCTACAGCCTTTTGAGATGATTGACCACATTTCCCCTTTGATGTCTGGAGCAGATGTCTGCAAAGCTTCAGAGGATGTGTAAAAATAAGTATCCATGCTGACTTCCAATGGAGCTTGTGGCAGAGGAATCTGATGTAGACCTTGGTAGGAGATCCCTACTGTGAAGAATACTGCAACAGTGATATAGTAGGACATCAACAGACATAATACTCAATATTAAAACAGTTTAGCTCCAGAGTCACTTAAGAATACACTTGGTATATTTGCAGAAGGAGGAGCCACAGAACTGTGAGGGATAGCTATTGAGATTAGGTTAGTCAGTAATAGTATAATTTGATAATACAGACCAGATGTTGCTTTAAAAATGTTCAGAGAAGACTAAATAGTTTCAATCTCTTTGGGATGCTGGATATTAAAGGAATATGTTCAAAGGTTTCTGTTTTGAGATCAAACCATGTCAGATACCTCTGAAGGAATTTACTGAGACCAGAAGCTGAAATGTTATTTGACTGTTTCCACTTGGATGTGATGTACAGTCTTACCATAACAGAGAAACAAGCTAGCCAGACAGTTTGGTTGTGCTGCATATTTGAAATAGAGATCTAATAAAATCCACAGATTTGGGATTGTGTGTCCCACCATTTTCTTGGCCATATCTATAGCACTGTGCCATATGTTTTGCAGAAAGATCCACTCCCGGAATGTGTGTATTAATATTAGTCTACAGGAACAGCGCAGTGTTGGGAGTGAGGGAACTCCTATGGAAGAACAACCAAAAGCTATAGGTTCAAACTTCTGTATGAGCTGTGGGACACAAGGGACAGTATCCAGTCTCTCATAATCATTGAAGGAGCACTGTCAGAGATGAGACTCATGAGCAGTGTTATGCCATGGTGAAAATAACAATCTGGCAAATAAGTATGTACCCATGTAATGTTACAGCCTAATCTGCAGGAAGACAAATTGAGAGAGTGCAAATCACAGCCCTGACTCACAAAATATACCTACACTGCGACTGTCAAGACAAGAGTTGTAGCAATATATATACACACATATGGATCTATATTAAAACAACAAACGTTCAAAAGTTCGAGTGTTCTAATATCGACCCGTTTTCAACAAACGCTGAAAATATCGAAGAAACAGAAAGCCAATTTTTTTCCTAGGGAAAGAATTCGATTGTACGTTTCTCTTGCTTCGGTATTTTCAGCGCTGTGGTGGAAAGTTACAGGTTGGGTTCAGGTAGATGTGCGATTGTGTGGACGTGAGGGTTAGGGCGGGTTAGGTGAGTTAGGGTTAGGGTGCGGGCGAGGTGACTGTGCGACAGTGACGGACCTTAGGGTTTGGATTAAGGTAAGTGGATAGTTAGTGGTGTATGTATAGTTTAGTGTAGGGTTAGGTGTAAGAGTTTAGGCGTATGTGTGTGGATTGCTGTTTGTTTGGTGTGCTTGTGTCGTGTGCATGTGTTTTGGAACAGCAAATTTTTTCCCTAGGAAAAAATTAGCTTTTCTGTATGTTTGATGTTTTAAATTTTCGATTCATAGGGTTCGATATTAGAACACTCAAAATTTTGAACATTCAGTGTTCTAATATCGACCCTATATATATATATATATATATATATATATATGTATGTGTGTGTGTGTGTGTGTGTGTGTGTGTATCTATATAAAATACGTACATACATACACATATATATTTATACACACACACACACACACACACACACACACACACACACACACACACACACACATACCTCAATATGTATAAATACATCAGAATAATCTCAAGATATACACAATCACATACACATACACTAATCAAAATGCTGCCCATCAAAAGAGTGATCATTGTAGAAGAAATCTAAGATGATCAAACAACAAATATTTTTTTTCCCTCCGTGCCCCCCACACCTCCTGCTAATTTGTACACCAACTCCGAGATCTCACAACAGCTGGGTAAAGGCAAATTCCCTTATCCCACTGCACCATGATCTCACACAAAATGCTGGAGGCAAAAACTCCACTAAAAACAATGTTCACTAGTATGAGTATTCACTGTCATTTACAGCCAGACTATACCACTATATACATATGTAAAAAACCTGAAGCATCTGAATGGAGATAGCGGTACAGTGCGAATCGGGAAATTTACCTTTTTCCTCACTGTAGTCCAATCTTACAGGGGGTGCAAGGAGGGCTTGAACCCCTGCAAAAATGTAAAAAAAAAAGGTTTATTTTTGTGTTCTGTTTTTTTGATGTTTGAGTTTTCGTAAACTTGATCATATGGTCCCAACCATATGAATTTCGAGTATCTGAAAACTCGATCATCTGATAGTGATCCATAGATATGTATTATACATATATATATAAATAGATAGATATACACACATCATTATGTATAAATCTCAGTATAATCTCAAGATACATACTGTCATATACACATACATGATCATAAGCACATATATGTGTACACATGAAGTACATATACACATACATGCATACAGGTGCATGTACCGGCACATACATACATGGCTGCATACACCTAGATACTTGTATATACACACATGCAGATATATAAAAATATAACACACACGTATATTTACAGCTATAGACACATATACATACCAACATAGATACTGACATGTGTATCACCATGCATTGCATTTATATACATTATATAAATGCCAGCATGTCAACACACCTAAATGAAAACAAACATCCCAAAAGTACACTGCATACACTTAGATACATATGTGCATATGTGCACACACATATATACAAATACACATACTTGCATATAGATGCATACATCCACATATATATATGGCTGCATATACCCAGACACAAGTATGCATGCCCATGTAGATATATGCAAGTATATATGGATGTTACTAGCTGTCAATGTGCATTACATCGATTCACGTTATATGAATACCAATGTCATCAACCCAATTAAATAAAAAGAAACATCCCAAAAGTACACTGATAAAAACAAAACAAAACAAAACAAAAATTGTTTCATTCAGAAAGTCACACTAATAAGATTTATCATTTTCATTCCAAGCAATAATATGGAACTTCATCCTCCCTAGGGTACTAATAAAGATATCTTTTGGTAGTGCATTCACACAGAGGGCAGAAAAATTATGATATGAAAGTTTTATTTCATGTTTATAGGTCCATGGTTTCATAGACAAGTACTAGGCTAGCTGCCCTTGCAGGCCATTTTAAGTCAAGCCAGTTTCTATTTTTCTGCTTGAAATAACCTATCTCATTTGGTTTGAGACTGGCCTTACCCATCCTGTGGTCGATAATTATATATTAACCCTAATAAGAATAACTATGATGATTCAACAGATAATTTGAGGGGACCCTTGCATGGGATAAAGCATATAGGAACTACCTCTGTCCATCATTAGTACAGGGGGCAGTACTGAGTTAATTTTTTTGTTTCCCATCCACAGATCTAAGTTGTGCTTGAACAGGGACAGGAATAAACTTTGTTCTATGCGGATGAGGAGTCTGTTCTACAGCAGCTGTATCCTCTGTACCTCTCCCTCCAAACCATTCTGTTGAAGTTGCAGAAGAGGTTTAGATCCATAGAAGAAGTATTTCTGATGCCATTTGACTTGCTGATTGATGTACAGTAAATCTATAAGTAATAGACTGGAGGATTTTTTACATGCCAGGCATGCCACCTCTTAACAGTCTGTAGGATACCAAATAAGTGACAAATCTCCGAGTCAGTCCACATAGGACATGTTGTTTAGGCCTTGGATCTTTTTAGTAAGGTATCCTTGTGGGCATTCCAGTTGTTGCATGTATCTGGACAGATACATGCCAAAGGGGGCATTAATTCAATGACTGGCCTAATTAGGACTTGTTTATAAGCATATAGAAAGACTTTCTTAGAGCAAAAGACACATGTCGGTCAAACTTTAGGTGACCATTCACATAAGTTTCCAAATCCTGCACAACTGGATCAACCCTTAGGGGTGTACTGTCAATGTGATAGTTCCCTGAGGCAGATGGCTTCCCAGAGGATACAATATTGTATTTTTGGCATTTAGTTTCAGTCCATGATTTTGACATCAGTTATTTATAGGTTCATAGGTTGGTACTAGGCTAACAACCCTAGGGCCTATACAAGCCTAGCCATAACAATTCCCTTGATATTTCTTCCCACAGTATTTATAGGTTCATAGTTTGGTACTCTGCTATTGGCCCTAGGGCCTATACAAGCCTAGCCATAACAATTACCTGGATATTTCTTCCCACAATATTTATAGGTTCATATCTGAGACAAACCTTCCTGAGTTATAGCTAAGTCATTTGGGCAGTCAATGACTGCTCCTAGCTTACAGTCATTTGTAAATGTAGTCAGCCAGATCCTTTTGGGATTGATTTTTACTTCAGAAAAGTAGATACCAAACATCAGAGGTCTCAGCACAGGACCCTGGGGGACTCCACTGGTGACTGGTCTCTTCCTGGAGGTAACTTCTCTCATTTTGATTATCTGTGTCCTATCTGTGAGCCAGCTGGCAATCCAGAAGGTGACAAAGTGCTTTATTCCCAATTTATTTAGTTTTTCTACTATGTCCGACTGAGGAATTGTGTCAACAGCTTTGGGCAGGTTGAGGTATTCGGTGTGTATCATTTTGCCTTCATCCACTGCTTTAGTTAACCTTTCAAAAAAGTCCATAGGTTGAGTAAGCATGATCTGCCCTTGATGAATCCAAACTGAGAAGAGTTCAGTGTTGGAGGTTCATTATGTCCTGATTGATTAATTCCATGATAAGTCTTTCCATGATTTACACATGAGGCTGGTCAGATGTATGGGTCTATAACTTCCTGGGTCGGTGGAGGCTCCTTCCTTATACAGAGGAATGACTGTAGCTGTTCTCCATTTGCTTGGTACAAAACCTGCAGGGAAGCTGTGACTGAACAGTGTTGTAAAGGGTGTGGCTAAATCATGCTTCATGATATCTAAGATACATCCAGGGATACTGTCAGGACCCATCAATGCAGTATTTCTAGCTTCTGATAGCACTTTCAGGACTTGATCTTGTGTGATAGCTGGAGGTGAGCCAGTTTCAGGTATATCTTGAGGGACAGACAGAGAGGAGAGAGGGGTAAACTTAAAGGTAAATTTATCAGCCAGTAGGTTTGTTATATCTTTACCCTCGGTGTAGGTAACATTGCTCACAATTGGCTCAGCACATTTCCAGATTGTGCTTTTGAGGCATGGATTGTCTTTGGTTTGGAGAGCTATTTTAGCCTCAAACTTGGCTTTGGTGGATTTTATTAAGCTCCTGAGTTGTTTGTTTATTTCACTGACAAAGGCTCTAACATTCTCAGAATTACTATCCTTACTTTTGGTCAAAATTATTTTCCTTTTATAATGAAGCTTGTTGATATTATGGTTCTACCAAGCGGGTTTCTTTCTGGGACTTGCCCTGCACTTGTTTATACAGGGTACAACTGCATCTTTGCAGCTGTTTGCATGCAGTTATAGTGTAGTGCTGTATACCTGCATATTCAGTAGAGTTACGTGGGTTTGGTGGGGATTTGAAACTTGCCAATGAATCACTTTGGAGAAGATAGTTCATCTTAAAGAAATTTCTAAAGGTACATTTGGTGGAAGGGATGTCTGGTTTCAGTTTTATTTCGAAGGAGAACTGAAAGTAAAAACACTCAATAACACATCAATAACTCCAGTTTAATATGAAAAGGTAAGCGCTTTCGCAACCACACACTGTCGCTTCATCAGACAAACAGAATAAAAATGCATTGCAGTATATATAAGTGTGTTCACACCCTTAGATAATTAATTACTTAACAATTAACATCATGTCATCTAGTTAATACTGGTGCATGTTTAAAATGCATACTGTAAGTTATAAAATCTAGGAAAACAGTACAGCATGTCTGAATAATTTAAAATACAGATAAAATGAATGTTGAAGTCTCCTGGCTTTTAGGAATGGTTTAATGGAGAAGGCACCATTCAAACCTGGGTGTCTGTCTGCATTCAATAACAGTATCCATTTTTGCTCTGCTGCCTCAGTTATATTATCTATATCTCCCTCTCTAGGATTCACATTTAATGCTTGAATGACAAAACATTTAAAACTATGTGAGGAATCCTTATGTTTCACATGATTTGCTAGTGCACTAGTATCCTTTTTGTTTTTAATGTCTCTGATGTGTTCTAAAATTCTGTCTTTAAAAAACCTGTTTGTTTTACCTACATAAAAAACATGACATTTTGTGCAAAAGGCAAAATAAACTAAATGCATAGTTCTACAATCAGCATAGTAGTTCAAACTAATGGTAAAATGTTTAGATGGATGTGTATATGTTGCATTCGAGTAGATGTACTGACAAGCAGAACAATGTCTGCATGAAAAAGTTCCTGCACGTGCTGATTCGTGGAATCTATTCACCTCAGGTTTGTTGCAAAGATGTTGTCTCAAAGATTTATTATTACTAAATGTAAAAGTAGGTGTATCAGTTATATTATTCTGAAGCTCAGAAATTACTCCTAAAATATTCCAGAGTATTTATTTTTCCTAGCACGAATTGTGCTTGCAGGTGAACTTGATAAGTCAATGCTGTGTCCCACAAAGTCATGGCTTGTCTGCAGAGGGGGTAGGAATGTGTGCCTCCCTGCTTGTTTATGTACCACACGACTGTAGTATTGTCCGTCTTTATCAGTAGTTGTCCTGGATAAAGTAGATCCTTGAAAGCTGCCAGGACATTCTGAACAGCTAGCATCTCTTTTTGATTGATATGAAGATGCATGTGGCTTGTGGGCCATGTGCCCTGAATACATTTTCCTGCCATATGGGCCCCCCAGGCATAATCTGATGCATCCGTTGTCAGTGTCTGCCTGGCTGTGGGTAAAGTGAATGGTTGTCCCTTGCTGTGGTGACAGGCCTGTGCCCACCATCGAAACTCCTGTTGCAGGCAGGGAAATGAGGGTAATTAATGTTTCCAGGCTGTGGCAATGTTGAGTCCAAACACTTTTTAGATACCATTGTAGTTTCCTCACATGCAGTCTGGCATATGGAGTTAGCAGAATGCAGGATGCCATGAAGCCCAAAGCCTGCAGAATTTTCCTTGCAGATAACTGGTCTTTGTTGTCAACATTTTGAAGTAAGAAGTCAGTTGCCTTTGTTTGTCTGGCGTGAGATAAGCCATCTTGGCAGTTGTATTTAAGCTTGCACCCAGGAATATTCTCTCTTGAGAGGGTACTAGTTTTGATTTCTTTTTGTTTACTGTGCACCCTAGGCAAATTAGTAATCTTTTTACAAATGCCAGATGCTTTAGTAGAATGTCTTTGTTCTCTGCTTGAATAAGGCAGTCGTCCAAGTAAGGATATATTTGAATTCCTCTTTGTCTGAAAAATGCAATTACTGGTGCCAGGCATTTTGTGAAGACCCTGGGCACAGCAGATAAGCCAAAGGGCAGTGCAGAGAATTGGTAGTGCATTGAGCCAGCTATGAATCTGAGGTATCTTCTGCAAGACTGTCTGATTGGGACATGCAGGTATGCCGTTTTCAGGTCCAAAGTTACGAGCCAAGCCTTCTTGCCCAGCATGGGCAGTAGCTGCTGCAGAGTCAACATTCTGAATTTTGGAATGTCCAGAAATGTGTTTAGTATAGACAGGTCCAGTATTGGTCTCTAGGCTTTGTCCTTTCTGGGCACCAAGAAAAGTCTTGAGTAAAATCCTTGTCCCTGCTCTTGTTGTGGTACTTGTTGAATGGCCCTCATGTCCACGAGGGATGAAACTTGCTTTTGTGCCTCTGCCCACTGATTGTGTGGCAGGTCTGTCATTCCTTTTGCCTTTGGCAGGGTGTGAAAGTGGAACCTGTAGCCCTGAGACACTATGTTCAAGACCCATTTGTCCTGGGTAATCATGTGCCAATTTGGTGAAAAAAGTGCTAGTTTTCCCCCTAAGGGGGCTGCCAAAAGATAAGTGCTTGGTTCTGGCAGAGGAAAGTCATTGGGACTGTTTCCTGTATGGTTGTGATTTGTCTTCTCCACATTTGGAGGTAGAAGCACCTCATTGTTTAGGCCTGTATGAGCCTTGGGGCTGAGATCTGCCTCTGGGGCATCTGTATCTGCCTCTTTGTGGCCTGTCTGACACTGGAAAGGACCGATTCTTTGTAGGCCAGTTCCTGTTAAATCTGGGTGGCTGTACCTGTAGGAAATCCTTAACTGTCTGCATGGATTTCGCTTTATCCTCCATTTTCTTCAACACCTCTTCTGCCTTAACACCAAACAAAGTATCATGCTGTAATATAGCATCCAATAATTTTGCTTTAACATGATCAGGCAGTTTCTGTTCCTTTAACCAAGCATGCCTTCTAATGACAGAACCCGTGACAGCGGCCCTGCAAGAGGCCTCCAGTGAATCAAAACCACATTGCAAAGTATACTTTCCCACTTGTTCAGCTGCATGCAATAAATCCTGCATTTCCTTGTTATCAGAACATTCAGAATTTGTCAACATTTTCTGTTTAAGCAGTGACATTAAGTATTGCTGATATTTAAGCATATGAAACTGACAATTTAAAGCCCTTACAGCCAAGGTAGCAGAAGTGTAAACTTTTTTTCCCCCATCTGTCCAGTGCCCTAGAATCCCTATCAGAGGGGACAGAGTTTTTTGCAGTGGAAGCCTTGACCCCTTTGGGACCCTGAGATATAGTTTCTGGGTCAGCAGCAGGGCTTTTATATAGAAATTTATGAGAGTCTGGAACCCTGTAGTATCTATCTGGCTTAGCAGGTGCAGGGGGTAAAGAGTCAGGGGACAGGCCGGACTCTGAAAATACATCATCTACAATGTCTAGAACAGGTGGAATAGCAAGAGGTCTGTGCTGAGGTAGTAACAGAAAGTCTCTAAGCCTTTTCTTAGATTCTGAGTAATCTTGGCTCTCCCAGTGAAAATGCTCCCTCGTGGTATGCAGGGTGTCCCCCAAAAAATAATCCTCAGGAGGAGAGGCTGAAGGAATAGATTCTTCAGCATCAGAATCCTCATAGGGCGGAAAAGAGTATCCCTGTTCAGAAGGGGAATCAGAGGAAATTGAAACCTGATCAGAAGAGTCATATTCTGTCTCTTGCCTAGGCCTCTTATCAGGAGGGGAATGGGAACCCCTGATCAAAGTAATTAGGTCTTCGGCCATTTTAAGCATCTGTTTCTTAGTCATGGAAGTCTGTCCAGGAGAATGCTGTACTTGTTTTTTTGTCTTTAGAGCTGTTTTAGTCTTTGAACCTGAGGTTGGCCTGACATATAATTGTGTAGGTCTGAAAACACCCTCAGAAGCCGATGCCTGCTCAGCGGCTCCGGACCCATCTGAGGGAATAGTTTCCGAGAGTCCAATACCTTGAGTATCCAGAGGCCCAGTCAGCTCCACATGGGAGTCGGAAGCAGCCTGTGGCTATGAGGTCGCGGGTGTCAGGGGCTGCAAAAGCGTCTCACTGAGAACCGGCGACTGGCCTAGCTGGGGCCTCGTCGTCAGTTTTGGACCTCGGATGCCTGTCTTTTTCCTTTTCCTTGCACTTTTTATAAACTTCGGTCATCGGCTGTTCCAATGGCATTATATAATTAAACCTTCGGCTAAAGTAATGAAAGGCAAAATCGTACCGACGCTTAATAGTGCGTTGGTTAAATCTAGCACAAAACCGACAGCTAGCAACATTGTGATCAGGGCCTAGGCAAGGAATACAGTACGAATGAAAATCCTTATGAGGTATTTGCTTCCCACAAGAAATACAATTGTTAACTTTTTCTGACATCTGTCTGGAGCAAGAAAAAAGTTTCCTCAACGGGAAATTCGATTTTGAAAATCTCACTTGCGAACTGCTTTTGCTTCGGGCACTGCGCGGCAAGAAAGACTGAAGAAAATGGAGTTGGCTGCATCTTTTATACCCCTGGCGCACTGACGTAAGGGAAGAGGCGACAGCAACCAACGCCGGACCAAGACTTTGGAATTCAGGCCGAGCACGGGTAGCCTGCCAGCAGGATAACCCAAGAGTAACGACTGCAACAGTGAAACACGATGAACATCTACCTATTGCTGTAATGAAGAGATAAAGCTCTACATTTCATTTTTAACTGCCATGTGCTTAATTTGCAGCCTGCTCAGTAGTGGATACATACATTTAAGTAATAAAAAAGGCATACGTTAGAGAACACTGTTTCTAAACCTGTGCTACGGATTCAAACCAAATTCAAATACATTAACTTCCTACTTTTAAAATTACTGTTTTGAAGGTAGCTCATCTGATTTCTGTTAGATTGCCTTTTCATAAGTCACTGTCTCCCCCTCAACAAAGAAACTTCTGTTTTTGATTTTACAACCTTTCCATTGTTCCGCATTTCAACTAATATTTCAAATAGATGCTACTAATGTCAACATGACACATTTCATACACTGCACTGGAATTTCTACAGTAAGTGTTATCACAATTTTTTTAACAACAGCTGGTACTCCTTTGGACTACAGCTAAAAGGACTTGTATGCATTTCCACTAACCAGTTAACTCCTGCTGCTTTTTTTTTTTCAAGACTATGCCAACTCTTCTCCTCCACAGCAAAAGTATACCCTGCTTTGCTTATCATGTGCATGACACCATAAAATTTAGATACAGTGCCAATGAGCTCACTGTGCTATTAGTAAACCTTAAGGCAGACTTACTCATCAGCAATCATGCACTCCTGTCAGCTGTAGGTAAGGAAACAACTTCCTGCCAGTGATGGCCGCTGTTTATTTTAGCTACTGTAACCACTGGCTCCAGTTATTAGAGAGCTATTTACGATATAAAATAAAACCTGCCATCAAACTACACATTCAGCCTCTGCACATTTTAACAAGGAGTAAACTGCTCTGCCCATCCTTTTGGGGGGTAGGGGGTGGTTGGTGGCCAGGTACACAGACTGATGTTAAGGCTTACTGAATAAAATACCACATCAGAGGGCAAGTACAAGACAAGCTAAAATACTGTCACACTTTATGTTCGTGTCTGTTTTCAGTTACTGCAATTATTTCTTTGCACACCCAAGTCATATAAGGTGAAAATCATTTAAATCTGAATGAACTTCAGCCTTTTCCTGTTCCATTTCCTTACCTTTAGCGCAGGTAGTAATGAATAGTCACACTATGTTAGTATTTGGCCAGAAGTTACACTGTCAGTATTTTGCCAGACTATGCCTAAATGAAGAGCAAAAACATTTTGCTTGGAACCTTTATCATTTCACTTGTACAATCTAAAAAAGGGTCATATTCTACAAAATTACGCCGAAATGTAAGACAGAGTCTTTCAATTATTTCTAACTTTGTTTTTTTAATGTCACATACCTTCTTAGTATGTAACACTGTAACAATGTTTTTTTTCTGATGCTTAACTCTCAGGACATCTTTTCACAGGGTATACAGCTGTTTGATAGAATGGTAGGTGAGTGAGTTGTGACATGTCAGATCAGTGTTAGTGTATGATGAATAAGCTTAAGACAGACTTGTAGAATTTAAGTGAACACGTGATGCACATTCCAACAGGATGTCCAAAATCTCCCACTGGAACTAAACACATCACTCTAATGGTTAATATGCCAAAATGGAGCCAGATGTTGCAAGGTGTGTTTCAGGAAAACAAACACAATGGCCGTTCCACCAAATCTACGTTTCAAAGTACCAACCCAGGAGAAAGTATTATGCAAAATAAAAAGGAAGAGTGTGTGCCTAGCTATACAAGTACCATGTTATAACAGGAGTAGAAGCAATAAAGAAATGTAATGGCAGAATGAAACACAGTGAAAGGCAAATACATATGAGCGACATTTATGAGGAAACAGAAGGCACTGTACTGAAGATCTACACAGTTTATACTGTCACTGAATATGCATGCTACTATCTTCTGCATAGAACTATACTCTATAATACAAATTTAATTGTATGCATCAGCTAATACTGAAATAAAGACCTGCAAAGAAGTAACAGATGTTGCATACCATCCTGTCAAGGTTTGGACCACCAGAGGAACTGGGACTGGTATACAGGCATCCCCCACTCCATGTCCAGGCACAGACAACTTGTGAAATTCTTCTATGTCTGAAGGAATGTCAGCATGTGTCCTGGTGATGTGTGGACAATTGACCAATGCTTTTATAAAGTTATAACAACAATCAATCATGTTTTATATCAGAGGCAGACCTTGTTCAGTATGATCAGTAAGATCATTGACATACCAAAATGCAGGAAAACGGCAGCAATTATATCTTAAATCAGAACCCCCATTTTAAGAAGCTAACATTTTCTACAAAAAAAAAAAAAAAAAAAATTATGTACTCACCATAACATTCCATCCGTTTTGTCCATTTTCATTCTTCCTCTACAAATGGGACAAATGGGTTCAGATCTGACCATTGGATCCAACTCAGCTGATTTTCCAGCTTGTGGAACACACATCTCTTGACTTCCTCCCTTACCCATAATGCACTAGTCCTCTACCATACTTCAGATCTTGTTTGCTAACCTTTCAGACTATATAGTAAATAACAGATAACAAGGATATGAGATAACAGTATCTAGAACTCAAATGAAGGGGCATTGGCTCCTTTAGTATGGTTTAATCCTTTCAGAAGTCAAATTGGTAGGGGAGTTGAGGAATAATGAAAATGGACAATACAGATGGAACATTACGGTGAGTAAATAACTTTTTTTACCTGATGTTGTCATTTTCATTTATTGCTCAACAAATGGAACAGAGTCCCCAGCCACCTAAATCCCAGAAGGGCTCTAAGAAAGGATATTCTTAAGCACCATTGAGTCAAAGGCTGCTCTTCCCCTAGAGATGAGATCTAACCTGTAATAAGCAATAAAGGTATGAAGATTAGGCCAAGTTGCAGCTGCACAAATATCCTCCAAGGAAGATCTGGATAAAAATATGGAAGTTGCCATAGACTTGATAGAATGAGCTTTTGGTGGTTTTGGCAAAGACAAGTCCAATTTATTATGCACATGGGTAATACAATCAGTTAACCATGTGGCAAAGGTCACTTTAATAATTGGTTTGTCCAATTTTAAATTCAAAAAGGAGACAAATAGCAGACAAGTCAAGCAGGTCCATTCTGATGCCTCATGAGTGGTTTCTCCACATGAAAGTGTCAGAAAAGCTATTCTGTTGATGGGGCCAACCATGCTGTAACCTCTCTGCAGCTCTCCTTAGTTTGCAAAATTTGGAAAGAAAACTGGAAGGTTTATAGTTTAATTGATATTGGATTATGACAGCACCTTAGGAAGGAAGGAATGGTTGGTTTGTAAAGATACTCTATCTTTATGAAAAAAAAAAAAAACAAGGAGGCTTAGAAGATAGGGCTTGGAGATCTGAGACTCTTCTAGCAGAGGTAATGGACACTAAAACAACAGGTTAAAAATTTGATGGTTCAAATAGAGACTGGGTCAAAGATTGTAAAATCAAACTCAGATCTCATATGGGGATCTTTAAAAGGAGATCTAAGAAGAAAAGTTCCCCTAATGAAGGCCTTAAAAAGTTTGGAAGAAGCTAAAGATGAATTATTTACTCCAGTGTGAAAATTAGAAATGGCAGAAAGTTGTACAATAATAGTTGAAGAACTAGCACCTTCATTAAAAATTTTAAGTAAAATTCAAGAACGTTAGGAACTCTCACTGAAAAGGGGTCAGTGTCATTTTGCTGTGCCCATACAACAAATCTTTTCCATTTACTTCTGTAAATTTTCCTAGTGGAAACTTTGTGGAAAGATAGAAGAAACTGATGTATGGGGCAAGACAACCTGAGCTGTCTAGCTGCTAATGGAATTGGAGAAGCCATGCTGTCAGTTTTAGGCCTTAAATCTCCAAGTGTATTAAATCTGTCGGGTAAGACAGGAGGTCTGGAAAAGAATCCAGAATTCATGATTGGCGAAGCAGATGAGGCCACAAAAAGGGGAAGCAGATCTGATGAGGCCAATGAGGAGCAATGAGGATGACTGTGCTCTTCAATCAAGATGCTTTCTGAAGGAATTTGGGGATTAAAGGTACTGGGGGATTGGTGTAGATGAGATCAGGGGGCCAATCATGGAGAACAGCATCTCTCGGTGACTCCGTCGATGAGGGGATCAGGGCAAAGAACCTGCTGCACTTGTTCTTGAGGGGAGATGCAAAGAGGTCATAGCAAGGTTGGCCCCATAAACAGAATAGCTTTTCCAACATTTTCATGTGGAAAGACCACTTGTGAGGCATCAGAATGGACCTGCTTAACTTGTCTGCTATCATGTAGGATTCCCCCAGAATTTGCCTTGCTATTAGAAATCGATGGGATGAGCTCACCCACTACCACACTCTCAAATCTTCTTGACGCAGGGGGTAAGATTTGGTTCTTCCTTGTTCGTTAATGTACCAGACCACTGACATGCTGTCCATCTGAATCACAATAGTCCCTGAAGGGGGAGTGTCTTAGAAGGTATGCAATGCTTGGAGGACAGCTCTCATTTCTAAAACATTAATATGTGCATTGGTCTCTTCGGGGGGACCATGTACCCTGGACTCTCTTTCCCAAGAAGTGTCTCCACACACAATTTGGAAAGCATCTGTGGTAACTGTAGATTATCGAGTATATTGTATCTAGTCAACTACTGTAGCTAGATAGTACGTGCATATAAGTTCCTGAGCACATGCAAGATCGGTGCCATTTTGCGCAGTCAGTCACAGTGAATGCAGACATGAATGGAGATGCAAATATGAGTGCGTTTGAAGTTATAAGTGAGTCAGTTACCTTAAGTACATGCTCCAGTTACAGTTCCGGATGTGTTTATGTACAATAAATATCTTGAACCCATTACAACACTTTACTGCCTCTTTTGAACACACGAGACAAGCAACATGATGTCAGAATGGGATCCGAAATTGAAGCAGCTTACAAACCATGAGGCACGAAGTTAGAAGTTGAGGAATACACAGTGGTGAACTTGCAAACAGGCCATTGGTTATTCAAAGGTACTTAAACTTGTTTAAATTATTTTTCAGTTGCCAAAGAAGTGGCGAAGCATTCAAAATGTTTGAAATAATTACTGAGATAAACAAAATGTCTGAAATAGTGTCATATTGATAAAAGTATTCAAAATAATTACAGAAATGTTCAAAATAATTTCTGAAGTGTCTAAAATGTATGAAAAAGCTAAAAATGGCAAAATATCTTTGCAATGTACTACTTTTTTACATTAACTAAAGCTATTCAAAGTATCTGACATTTCTGGAATGTCTGCAGTGTTAAAGCCATTTCAGAGAGATTGTTGTGCCCAAAACACATAATTATAAGTACCTTTTTGTCATATGGCAGAAGGATTTCGCAAACCCGGACCACTAGTGTTTAATAATAATATTGCATAGAAATGGAGAGTGTTGGAGCAATAATATGATATTTTCATACAAGCTGCATTTTATGATAAGGACATGTACATGAGAACATTTATACTTCTTAATTTAGCTGACTCTGAAGCCATTGAGATGGAATATTCATTTGTGTATGCGCCTACTCTGTATGCAGGGGAGGGGGAAACCACCATATTGTGATACAGGCTGAAGTGCAGCAAGACCCTCAGTGCTTGAATTGTAAATTTAGGGAAATGTGTAACCTTCAAATGAATATTACAATGGAAAGGCACATATATTATACAAGAAATCAAAAGCCTGGTGAAACTATAGCAGCATATATTATAGACTTGAGAAATAAAGCTATACTTTGCAGAGTTGATAAAAGACAAGCTTGTCTGTGGTGTTAAGAATGATGCAGTGAGAAAGACTTTGCTTTGAGATAATGATTTAACATTAAGCAAGGGCATAGCGATTTGTCAGATGCATGAGCTTACAGAAAAGCACATGAATATGCTTACAAATGAGAAAAGCAAGCATACAGTATCTACCAGTGAGGATGCTGATAGTGTACAACACAAAGCTAAGATAAAAAAGAAGTATAAACCAAAGGGTATGGCGTCATCCAACCTTAACTATAAACTGAATGGGGTCGCTGCAAACAACCTTACTGTGAACTGTCGTCATCGTGGAGGTAGTCATGAACCTAAATGAGAGAAGTGCTTAGCTTTTGGTCAGCAATGTCACAAATGTAAAAAGTGGAATAATTTCAAAAGGCTTTGTAAGTCTAAGGTGCTGCATTCTTTTATTAAAAGAGAGTATTCAAAGAAGCAAGTAGATCAGACAGAGAGCTGCGAGCAATCTTTTTATGTTGCTAGTCACTGTATTAACTGTTTCATCAATCACAGACACACTATCAGTTGACAGCAAAGAGTGAAGCATTTTGTACTGTAAAAATTAATGGGAAACCTGTAGATCTTACACTGGATCCAAGTGCAGTGTTATATTAAAACAAGCCATACTGGTGGAATCACAAAACAAATGTATAAATGATGTATAACAGGAGGAAGAAAATCATGGCAAAAATTAGGAGGACAAATAAAGTCTACCAAAGCCAAATTTGAGGTAAGTTTGGCCTCCCAGACCAAGGACAACCACAAAGCATTCTTTAGCTATGCCCGCAACCTCAAAGGCAATACACAATTGTGGGTAGAGCTCAATGTGAATGGAGCCACCTATACTGAGTCAGAAGATATAGCAAACCTCCTGGCTGATAAATTCAGTTCCAGATTTACTCCTCTGTCCCCCTCAACCTTCCCTCAGGAAATATCATCAAATATAACTCCCCTACTATCTCTAGGGAATAGGTCCTCAATGCTCTCTCTAAGACCAAGAACACTGCGTCAATGGGCCCAGACAATATCCCAGGATGCCTTCTAAATAGCATGCAACATGACTTATCAGGGCCTCTGGAATTACTATTTAACTGTAGCCTCCAAACAGGCTTCATGTCTCATGGATGGAGAAAGGCAACAGTCATCCCTTTGCACAAAGGTGGGCCATCTACAGACCCTGGAAACTACAGACTCATAAGTCTCGCTAGTCTTATATGTAAAGCCATGGAAAGAATTATCATGGAGATGATCAACAGAGATATAGTAAACCGCCAGATACTGGACCCAACCCAGTTTGGTTTTGTCAAGGGCAGATCATGCCTACTCTTTGAGAAGGTCACCAAAGCAATGGATGAGGGAAAAATCATTCACACTGCCTAACTTCACCTGGCCAAGGCATCTGACACAATACCCCACTCGGGCATTGTTGACAAACTCAAGAGGTTAGGTACAAACCCATATGTCACCTGGTGGACAGCCAACTGGTTCACAGATAGGACCAAGGAGGTTAAAACTGGGGAGTCCACCTCTACAAAGAGGCCAGTCACAAGTAGAGTCCCTCAGGGATCAGTCCTTGGGCAGCTCATTTTTGGCATTTACGTCTCAGAAGTCAAGGCCAATGTCAGTGGTCTCTGGCTGACTAAATTTGCAGATGAGTGTAAATTAGCAGTTGTCACTGAATCTCACAGTGACACAAATGTTTTCCAGGAGGGGCTGACAAAGACAAACAACTGATGTCAGAGCCATGGACTAAAACTAAATGCCAAGAAATGCATAATAGTATCCTTTGGGAAGTCATCCATCCCTGGTAACTATCATATTAACAACACACTCCTTAGAGATGATCCAGTAGTTAGGGACTTAGGGACACACATAGATAGTAATCTAGCCATTGATCATCATATGTCTACAGTGGTGAGGAAATCATTCTATGTTGCACAACTTATAAACAAAGGTATGGCATCTAAGTCCAAGAAGTCATTGTTCCACTGTATTCGACATTCATCAGATATATCATTGAGTACAGTGCCCTCTTTGGTATGTACCTAACCAGGCATATCGAACAACTGGAATGTCCACAGAGGCTCCTTAATAAAAGAATAATTAATTAATTAAAAGAGTAAGTAATATGTCCTATGCAGACCGCCTCAAGGCCCTATCCCTGTATTCAGTCTCCTACAGGCTCTGATGGACCTTCTGCATATCCACAAAACAAACAGTACCAAAATTACCCATTCTAAAGACTTGTGATATATATAGGACCTGCTGGAGAGACAGGTATGTTTCCCAGAGACTACCCCATCTATGGAAAAGGCGCCCCATCCATGTGAAGCAGAGTTCCTCCCCAACCCAATTCAAGTGCAACTTGGACAATTGGAATTTAAACCTGGAAATTCATCCCTGGTTTGGCACCTATTTCTCTAATGGACAGAGGTAACCTGTAAATGGTTTATCTCCCAGGCACATGCTTACACTTACCAAGGGTATCAGAACTTGTCATAGATTTGGGATGCATGGCTAGGTTTAAAAAGGCCCTTGTGGTCAGTTAGCCTAGTAAACACCTATGAACCTATGAGCACAAATGTTTGCTAAAGTACACTACAACCTGTGAGAGATGCACTTATATAGCCAAACTGGAAGCAAAGCTCTCAACACCCAAGACTGGACTAGACAGTCAAGAGGAGAAAGTAAACATTTGCATCACATCACGCTCATCACATAGTCCCTCAAAAACTACACTACCAAAACACACACAAAGCAACATGAAACACACCTACATTCGGGGAGGCTCTCAATAAAAATCTGCTCAAGCAACAGAGACCTCCAAAGCAGAAACGCAAGCAACCTCCACCCCCAACACAACTCAAATGACACATAGTCCACAAACTCAGGGTGCCACTCAACCACAGCCCATAAGGCATAACAATGTACCCAACACTCTAGTCATAGGTGACTATAGTCAGGCACACTGATGTTCCACTCACCAGGCTAAACAAGGAGAAAGTTACTGTCAGCTGCCTGTTGGGTGCCAGGATCCGCCACATAATGCACGCACTCAGGTCACTCTACAACAAGTACAAATATTACTCTATAATTGTCCACGTTGGTGTGAATGACCTGAGATGTACCTCCCTGGACTACATGAAAAGAGACATGGAGGAGCTCTCTGATCTTGTAGCCCAGGTAGGTATGACCCTAGCCCTGAGTAGCATCCTGCCATCACCCAGAATGATACCACAATACAAGGACAAAATGATTGACTTCAACAATTGACTAAGCTTCTGGTGTTATTCTAAGGGGGGGTCCATTATCTATCTGCCTGGGATGACATGACAAACAGACCATGATGCTTTGCCAGAGATGGCTTGCACCTGTCGTCCATGGGATTCTAGATACTGGCTAAGGCTCTTGCACCCCTATAGTGCATTTTTTTAGGCAAGGTTCAAATGACAATTCACCACCTTAACAGGTACACGCAAGTAAAATCTGAGGGTAATGCTACTCAGTGCTAGAAGTCTAAACCTCAAAATGAATTCACTCGAGGCACTCCTTAAAATGGAGAACATTGACATCTGTGCAGTGACAGAGACCTAGTTTAAGGCTCTAGAGAGCACCCCTGCATTACCAGGCTATAATTCACACCACACCTTTCGGTCACCTAACCTGGACCAAAACACTAAAGGCGGAGGAGTGTCCATATTCATTAAGGATATCCACACCTCCAGGCTAGTTGCTCAGCATAATGCATCCGAGATTATCTAAGTGCAACTAACTCTGGGCAAGACCGATATCCAAATTGTAACTTGCTACAGATCCCCCAACATGCCCCAGGATTCCCACTCCTCATTTCTTGATACACTGGAAAATATTAGGTACAACCCAACACCCTAATAATGGGTGATTTCAACTACCCCACCATTAACTGGGAAAACTATTCATGTACCATCTCTTTTGCTCAACGTTTTCTGGAATTCATAAATTCCAATGCCTTGGATTAACTTATCTACACCCCCACCAGGGGCATCAATATCCTAGACCTGGTCATTACCAACATTGGCAACCGTGTTCCACACCAGAGGGCAATTCCTCGTTGGTCAGATCTGACCGCAAGCTAATCACCCTAGACATCCACATCCCCCCCCCCCCCCCCCCATTAGGGAAACCACTGGAAAAAATTTCTCCAAAGTCAACTTCACGCTTGTTAAGACAGAAGTGGCAAACTTCACGACACCCATGCAGACAGACAATAGAGGTACGACTGCTGAATGCTACACAAATGCACTTTATAAGCACTCACACGAGTGCATGGATTGTGCTATCCCTAACAGATACAAGATGCTATCCTCCAAAAATAGGAAGCCAATCTGGTGGTCCCCTGCCATAAACAAACTCTACAACAGAAGAAAGAAACTGTTGCAAAAAAGAGTACAATTCCATGATGGAGGAACTCCCTGGTCAGCCTCAGTAAGAAGCTGAGCTCCTTCATAAAATCCTCCAAAGCTAGTTACGAAAACAAAATCACCACTGATTCTAAAGACAACCACAAAGCATTCTATATCTATGTCAAGAATCTCAATGGCAACACTCAGATCTGCTCTGAGTTACAGCACAATGACACTAAATATACAGAACCAACTGATATTGCCAACATCCTGGCAGACAGGCTCAGTGCTAACTTTATCCCCCCTCTCACCCCTAAAGGGCCCATCTCTATACCAGAAGAACACAAAGTTCCTGTAATCACGGCTGCACAGGTAAAAACCACACTCTCCAAAGCCAAGAACACAGCATCCATGGGACCTGACAACATCCCAGGCTGCATTCTACATGAACTGCAGAATGAACTGGCACCCCACCTAAGCACCATGTTCAATCACAGCCTCACCACAGGCTTTGTGCCCACTGAATGGCACACTGTGATGGTTATCCCACTCCACAAAGGGGGAGCCACCACGGACCGTGGGAACTACCACCCCGTTTGCCTAACGAGCCTGGTCTGCAAGGCCATGGAACGTATCATCATGGATCTTACACATAAAGACATTGGTAATCTCCAAACTCTGGACCCCACCCAGTTTGGGTTTGTAAAAGGCAGATCATATCTCCTAAACCTGATAGACTTCTTTGAAGCAGTCACCAAAGCCGTAGACAAGGGTAAGGTGGTTCACACAGCCTATCTAGATCTCGTAAAGGCTTTTGACACCATCTCTCACTCTGGAATTATAGATAAACTCACTAAACTAGGTATAAATCCCTATGTCACCAGACTGGCTGCCAACTGGCTGACTGACAGAATCCACACTGTGAAAGTAGCAGACTCCAAATCCAACTTCAGACCAGTGACAAGTGGAGTACCACATGGTTCATTCCTGGGTCCTCTCCTGTTTGGTATCTACTTTTCTGACGTACAGGCTAACACAGAAGGTCTTTGGCTAATGAAGTTCACAGATGACTGCAAACTAAGAGCCAAAATCGAAACTCATAACGATGTGGACATTCTACAAAAGGACCTCACGGAGACAGATGCCTGGTGTCAAAGCCATGGCGTCAAGCTCAATGCCAAAAAATGCATTGTCAACCCCCTTTGGTAAAAACTCTGTACCCATGAGCTACCACATAGGTGGCAGTCTACTTAACACCAAAAGCGTGATAAGAGACCTTGGGACACAGGTGGACAGTAGTCTCTCCTTTGATAATCACATTGCCACAGTAGTCAGGAAATCCTCCTATGTGGCACACCTCATCACAAAAGGTTTCTCATCCAGGAAAAAAGAGGTCACTGTTCCCCTCTACTCAACACTCATTAGACCCATTATAGAGTACAATGCCCCTTTTGGTATATACCTTACAAGACATCTACAACAACTGGAAAGGCCGCAGAAATACCTCACAAAGAGGATTACCGGCCTCAAACAGATGCCTTATGCAGACGTTCTCAAAAAACTCCAGCTTTACTCCGTCGCATATCGCCTTCTCAGAGGTGATCTCTGCCTAACATACAAAGCTATGTCAAACCCAGAGCTTTTGGACATGCTCCACTTAATGAAATCCCAATCCCTCCGAGCTACATGGTCTAGGGACCTAAACCTTGTCACTACAATAAACAGAACATGCTGGAGCGATAGATTCCTGTCCCAGAGACTTCCCATACTCTAGAACAAACTACCTATCTATATCAAATAAAGCTCCTCATTAGCACTCTTCAAGAAAAATCTTGCTAATTGGATGGGAAATAAGAAATTCACCTCTGTGTCTCTGCTCGACAGGGGCACAGGAAAATCATTTTCTTGGGTGGCAAAAGCCAGGGTACCTTTTTGGCTAGGCTTATATAGGCCCTAGAGCCAATAGCCTAGTACCTACCTATGAACCTATGAACAAGCTGGTGAGAAACTTGATTCAGCAAAGTGTGCAAAACTAGTTGCTTATTGTGGTGAAGAGATCCAAATTGATGGTGCACTAATTCTTTCATGCCATTCTGCTGGAAATAGCTATGACTTGCAGTTTTACATAGTCAAAAAACATGTGCAGTCACTGTTAGGCCTCAAAGACAGTTGAGAATGGGAAATATTTAATTTAATAAAGAGGCCCAACATCTAAGTCTGAACTACATGCTGATATTTTCAAAGACAAGCTTGTCAAACTACCAGTCACATTCCATGAAGTTAAACCAAGAGGCAAGCCCAGTTGTTAGTAAGCCCAGTTGTTAGTACAGCAAGGAAGGTGCCGGTAGCAATG
This sequence comes from Protopterus annectens, assembly GCF_019279795.1. Taxonomy (NCBI): domain Eukaryota; kingdom Metazoa; phylum Chordata; order Ceratodontiformes; family Protopteridae; genus Protopterus; species Protopterus annectens. Next base: position 329,141,921 of record NC_056750.1, on the reverse strand, counting down.
CAGAGCAAGGTAAAAGCAGAATTACAAAATGGGGAATTTAAGTGTCCTTACTCCAACAGAAGAACCACCTGAATTGGTATCCTCCATGGTTGTAGCTCATAAGAAAAGCTCCGATGATATTTGAATATGTATTGATCCAGAAAAATAAACAAAGTGCATAAATGTCCTCATCATCCGATTCGTACTGTAGAAGTAGTAGCTGCTCTCATGTCAAACGCCACTATTACTTCTGTCTTAGATGCAAAAAGTTAATTTTGGCAAAGTTCACTGGATCATAAATCTTCATTGTTTACCACTTTCAGTACAACCAATTGGGAGCTACAGATTTATGAGAATGCCATTTGGGATAAATTCTGCCAGTCAAGTATTTCAACGTGCAATGAAACAAATTTTTTTCTGGCTATCCATGTACTATCATAGTAAACAACATTATTGTAGGAGGCAATGGTGAAGACGACCATGATAGAAACCTCAGGAAAGTTCTAGACTATGAGCGTGAGGTCAGTCTTAAACTGAATCCTCAGAAATGTAAATTCAAACTGAAAGAAGTCACTTATGTGGGTCATTTGTTTACCAGTTCTGGCTTTAAACCAGATCCAGCTAAGAAAACAGTGATTCTTGAGATGGCAGTTCCAGAAAATGTCACATCTTTACAACGTTTTCTAGGTATGGTCAACTATTTAGGAATGTTTATCCAAGATATGAGGGGGCTTTCAGCACCATTACGTGAGCTGACATACAAAAATGTAAACTGGTCCTGGCTAGAACAACACCAAAGTGCATTTCACATTCTGAAGAAGAAAATTACTAGCCCACCTACATTGAGATACTATGATGTTCATAAACCTATAACTTTTGTGTGATGCCTCAAAGTGTGGTCTTGGCATAACATGTCTTCAGAAAGGCATACCAGTAGCCTATGCAACCAGAACTTTAACTCAAACAGAGATGCAGTATGCACAAATAGAGAAAAAGCTTTTGGCAGTAGGGTTTGCGTGTCCGAAGTTCAGTGATTATATTTATTGTAAATCTATACAAATAGAGACTGATCACCAACCTCTAGTAACAATTTTAAAGAAGCTAGTGCATATAGACCCAGCACAAGTGCAATGCTTGATGTTAAAATTGCAAAGTTACACTTTCAATATTGTTTATACACAAAGTATTTACACCTTGCAACTGCTTTGACATGAGCACTCAAACAACAGAGTGACATGAAAATGAGAAAGTAGACTGAAGTAATGGAAGGCAGAAATTTTTCGTCATCACATCTTGATGAACTCAGAAATCACACAACTTCAAACCCAATTCTCCAGAAGCTGAAAGAAGTTATCAGTCAGGGATGGCCAGTGTGAAAAACCAGTCGACCACTAGACATACAGCAGTATTTTCCTTACTGAGATGAGCTTATGATGGAAGATGGACTCATCATAAAAGGTCTTAAAGTGGTAATTCCTAAAGCTTTACAACAGGAATATATCAACATTTTGCATCATGGTCACCCAGGTACTGAGTCAACCAAAAGAAGGGCAAGAGTTATAGTATTTTGGCCTTCTATGTCAAAAGATATAGAGAAGGAATCTCTAGCACATTCAATTTGCAATAGTACGTAATCTGAAGATCTATAGAGCACATCCAGTTGTCCTTGTGCAGAAAGGACAGAATGGACTGAACCATGACCAACCAGAACTTGGCACACTGAGCTGAATTGTTCAGATTGCTGAGGCCCAAAACGTGGTCTTCAGTCAACCTGTGTTCTTTGGCACTAAAAAGAATCATGAGTAAGTTCCGGACTCTTTCCATTATGAGGGGACCTCTTGGATGACTTTTTCTAGCAGCTTTTCTATTTGTAGTGCTGCTGCTTTCCTCGGAATAGGTGGAACACTGGGAATTCTGTATACTGTCAAACGGGGGAGTAGGGAAAATGTATCATACAACCTCTGGCAATAATCTTCTGCTCCCATCAATATTTTGTAATCTCTAGCCAGGCTCTCTGGTGCAGGGACAAGCGACTCCTGACTGCTTCCAGATGTGGACAATTGGGCCTCCTTTTGGGAGCTCTGCTAGGATCTGTCAGAGAAAGTATCTCTAGAACCTTGGTTTTGCAGGCCTCTCCTGCTGCGTGGGCGGTGTCTTCCATTAGAGTTTCCACCCTCTACCCCAGGGAGAACTGTCTCCATGTGGATCTTGGAAGGGACCCTTGGACTTTCTGAACCTCATTTGTGACCAGCTCATTCATTTCTAGAAAAGGTTCTTTGAGGAGTCAAGAAACATACACCCACAACAGACAGTTTTTTACCTTCCTACTCACACCTGAATAGTGTGTCTTTAACTCTGGGGCCAAACAAAGAACTTCTGTCAAAGGGTGCACTGACAAATGAAGACTTGAAGAGCTCAACAAAATCACACAGGTGTATCCAGGTATGCCTCCCAATAGAAATGCCTGAACCTACCACTCTTAAGGTACTTTCAGCTGCATGTGACATGAGCCGCATGGACGAATTTGAAATAGACTGTTGGGTAGGCAAGTGTGAGGCAACCAAGCTCTCTGCCTCAGAAGTAATAGTTCCAGAGAAGTATTTGGCAAGTTTTTTAATCAAATCCCTTTGGAGTCTAGTGAAGTGTGCCAAATAATTCAGCTAGTGAAATGCAAAAGTTGCTGATATACATAATTCTCGAATCTGTCCACTGTCCTAGACTCCCTGTTAGGGGGACAAACAGGGGGACAAACAGAAGAACTTTGTTCTGCAAGTTCCTTTTTTGTGGCTGCCACTACAACCAAGACATCAACTGGTACTCCTTTGCTCCAAAATTCCCTGTCCTTGGGTGGTGCCAGGATCCTGTCTGGTCTCTTCTGGATCTGCTCAATGGAATCAGGTTCCTTCTACTTCTATTGAGAGATAGAAATCAATGAGCTCATTGGCGGGCAGAGTCACTCAGGAGGTAGATGTGCTAGCTCCAAAAGCTTCCAGGAATATCAATTCCTCTTGGGAAGCATTATCGGATGACCAACTGCACTTTGCTTGAGGATCTCTAGTATGTCTCCAAATGTGATGTCATCAAGTGATGATCTTGGGGATCCTTGCTCTTCATGGAAATCAGTATCTTCTGTGACAGACTCTGGAGTCTGAGTTCTCCCTTTTGCACTTTCTCTTCCTAGGGACTTCTTTGGGGGGATGTTCTAGAGAAGTATCCGAGCATTTCATTATACCCTGCGGGGTATCCTGGAGACTTTGAGCTGGATGTCCCTGTTGTGTAGGAAATTGAGGCTCAAAATGCAAAGACAACTGGGCCTGAGAAGTAGGAGCCAAGGAGAATGGATACAGCCATTCTCTTGGAGCAGAGAAAACTCTCTCCTCCACTACCTCAAAAGCAGAATGCCTCAGAGAGAAGAAGCCAATGGCTCTGAGGAGACATGCTTTCGAATTGTCAGCTCCTTCTGAGCCAAAGGCAAACCACTTGAAGCAGGGGTCAAAGACAAGGTGTCAAAAGCTGAGGCTCAGAGAAGCAGAGACAGCTCCGACAATCTCGGGGTTAACTCCAACACCTTGGATCCGGTGTTAACGCTAAAGCTCTGAGAGTCATCTGGCTCTGATGGGCTTGGAGACAGTCCACACAGAAACAGTATCAGTGTAGAAGATACAAGGATCTTTGTATCTGATACAGATGGTCCAGGATTCTTGGATCCAACTGCTCCAAAACCAAAGGTACTAGTGATGGTCTGTGAATTTGAATTTTCATTGAGAGAAATTTCCTCATCTTCTTATCCACATATGCTTTGGTCAGACTTCTGGAGGAATGAGTAGAGGAAGTAATGTACAAAGTCCTAGAGTGGTAACATATTTCCAGGAAAGGAGATGGGAGATGAGAAGATACTGGATCCAGAGTCAGAGGAGACTGGATCCAAGTAGACCTATCCTTGCATTTCTTTGGCTCTGAGGGGGTCAGATCGGAGGGTTTAGTTTTCAGATCCAATTGAATTAGATCTGACAGTTTTGATATTTTCAGAGGTGGTTTTGAGATTGGTGCAGAGCTAGAAGCAGAAGAATCTGAAGGGTCGAATGGACACTTTTTTGCCTCTTTTTTTGTAACCTTTCATAGGGGGTTGAGCCCCAGATGCTGTATCATGGGATGTTGAAGGCATTAATCCTCTGAAAATTAGTTTATGGCCAATAAGTGCCCTTGGATTAAAGGCCTTACATATATTGCATGTAGAGTTCAAATGGATGAGGCCCAAGCAATAAACTCAACTTGTGTGCATCTGACAACAGAATCTTATTTCTACAGGCCTTACATTTTTTAAAACCTACAGGTTTCTCAGACATATTCTCAGACATATCTACTGATGGTAACAGTAACAGATGAGAAAGAAAAAGGAGAAAAGAAGTATTACCAGCAATTGTAACTTTAAGGGGATTATTTCAAAGGTAAGGGAAAGGGAAAATAGCAACAATAATATTACGAAAATACACTAAGAAGTGTAGGAAGAGCAAGGGAGGTTGTAATTTAATAAAGAAAGAAGGTTTAAATATATATATATATATATATATATATATATATATATATATATATATATATATATATATATTGTATGTGTGGTTTGTCTTCTTTTACTCACAATAAGCAAGTTATAACTTGAGAGCTAACAGCGACCACGTCTGTACACAAAGGCGGCAAAAGAGATCTGAAGTATGGTAGGGGACTAATGCATTATGGGTAAGGGAACTCTGACAAGGATGTTCCCAAGCCTGGCTGCAAAAGGAGGAGAATGGTCAAACTGCCATGGTGGCCAGAACTGGGAAACTAAGCAAGAAACCACATGGAAATTTGAACAACCTCATTCGCTCATGCTACCACATCCGGGGCAGCCAATGCACCAGCACTGGAGACTCAGCTCAGGGTGCTGGTGAGAAATGGGCTATTGGCTGAAGGAAATTCAATACACCAAAGTTGGAAACCCATATCACCAGATGGAACGTTCGAACTGGCCACCACATCAGCCAAAAGGAAATCATTGCCAAGAAACTCATGAAATGCAAAATCTTGATTGCTGCAGTGTCAGAGTTACAATTCACTGGATCTGGAACATTGACTGTTCAACCACCTACAGCCAATGAAACAATAATGCTGTACTACTCTGGCGGTGAGAAACAAGAAGCTGACATTGGGTTTACAGTGGACAGCCAGGCTGAAAGAAGCATAATCACTTTCCAACCAATTCTGTCCATCTTTGCACAACCAAGACAAGTCCAGACCAAGCCAAGGATAACTTCTACAACCAACTCCAATACATGTTGGATTTGATCCCATGGACCAAGATAATCATCTTGGCGGGAGAATTCAATGTCCACATTGGCAAGGACAGATCTGGTTGGGAAGGAACGATGGACAGATTTGGCCATGTTAATATGAATGGCAACAACTTGCACCTTCTGTCCTTTGCTGCATCAAACAATCTCATTGTGGGAAACAGCCATTTTCAGCATCCCCACAAACACCAACTCACATGGTAAAACCCATACTGTGAGGAGTCAGCCATATTAGAATACATCCTGGTCAACTCCAGCTTCCAGTTATCACTCATGGATATCCATGCTATGCGAGGAGCTGACTGTGGCTCCACTTATTACAACATCTGTGCCTTGGTGAAACTTTGCATAATGCAAAGTGCAGGTCACCTCTGCCAACCAGGCTGGATTGGAAGCAATTGTTGGCCCCCAGCTGCAAACAGGAATTCCAGATCACACTGTCAAACCAGTTTGCAGCATTGCCCCAAAAGGAGGATGTGGATAAGGCAGAAAAGCAGATATCAAACTCTATCATGGAATGCGCCAAATCACTATGTCCATCCATCTGCCACCAAATGCAGCCATGGACATCTGATGAGTGCCTGGATGTCATAGCCCAATGGCACCAGGTGAAGCTCTTCAACTACGAATTATACCAGCAGCTCAACTGAGAAGTTTGCCAGAGACTGACAGTGGAAAGGGAAGTGTACTGGAGTCAGGTGTCAGCCAACCTTGAGGAAACAGCATCAAAACATGAGTACCATGCCCTGTCAAATGACTGAGTGGAAAGACGAAACCCACCAGCAACAACATCAAAAAGGCAGAGGGGACATTTGTGCGCTAATCTTCTGAATGCCTAAAACACAGGAGGGAATTCTTTCAAAAGCTTTACAACCATGACCCACCTCATTGACCAATGGTTGATCTGCCACCCATCGACTTCCCTGAGGCCCTAATGACTGATGCAAAGCCATCAGTTGAAGAGGTGAAATCAGTTATCAGAACAATGAGAAATAGCAAGGAACCAGGAGTAGATCAGGTCACTGCAGAAGCAATCAAGGCTAGAGGCAATATCCTGCTTCACTGACTTCATGCACTGACTTAGCTGCTATGGGTTACAGAACAGATACCATCTGCATGGAAGAAGGCCATCATCATACCAATCCACAAGAAGGGGGACAAAAGGGAATGCAAAAACTACTGTGGCATCAGCCTGCTCTCCATCATCAGCAAAGTCTTTATGAAGATCATACAAGCCACTTTGAGCAAGCTAACAGGGAGGAACAGGCCAGATTCAGACCAAACAGAGGATGTTGCCATCAAGCCTTCACCATCTGTCAGCTACTACAGAAAGGAATCCACTGTGGACAATGTAGAGTTATGTTTATCGATTTCAAGTCCACATCATCCACTAGTCTGCCTGTGGAAGACACCGGAGACCGAGCACATGCCAAAGAAAATCATCAGAATTATTCAAATGTCATACAATGGTTCATCCAGCCAGGTGTGCATTCAGAACAAACTGTCTAAAGAGCTTACCATCCAGACTGGGGTCTGTCAAGGGGATGTGGTCTCTCCACTGCTGTTCAAGATTGTGGTCGATGCCATCATGAGAACAGTACTGGAGAGCAGGAGCAGAGTCCAGTATGATGAAGCCCATTCTGTTGACTGACATAATGTTTGCCTATGACAGTGCCATCTTCACATACAGTGATGCTGAGGCCACAGATATCCTCTACAACATTGACTGCAACATCCAATTGTATGGCCTATGAATAAATGCAGACAAGACCAAAGTGATGGCAACTGATGGGTCACAAACCACTGTCCACCTCAGATGAGTTCAGATCAAACAAATGCAAGAATTCAAGTATCTGGGTTCACTGGTCCAAGAGAAGAAAGTGCAGTCAACAGCTGAAGTCCATAGCAAAATTGGACAAGTCACCGCAACATTTGCCCCACTGAAGTGGTGTTTATGGAAGAGGACAAACATCTCTATCACCACCAAGATTTTCCTTTTCTGGGTAATGATCTTGTCAAGTCTCCTTAATGGATCAGAAATGTGGATCTTCCTCAAGCCAGACCTGAACAAGCTTGAGGTCTTCTAAATGCGATGCCTGCACCAAATCTTGGGAATCTGGCTTTGTGACAGCATTAGAAATGACAGCATCTAGACCAGATGTGATTAGCAGCCAATGATCAGTGAACATATCCAAAACAGGAGGCTGCACTGCTTTAGACATGTGTGCAGGATGGACACCCAGTGCTTGCCATACAGATTATTATGGATAGAGTGCCCTGAGAACTGGAGAGTTCACAAATCTACACCAAAGAAGACATGGGCTAAAAAGGTTGAAGAGGACCTGAGAAGCTGGTGACCTGTAGGAGGCCAGAAACATTGCCATGGACTGAACAGCGTGCAAAGGCATCATGAAAAAATTCCAGAATCCAGCAGCACCCACAGCAGTGTACAGATTATGTGGTTGGCCACCTCCACTGGCCACCAGCTAGCTCATTCCCTCCAGTACAACTCTTGAGTGTATACCTATAATTCCTAGTGGGTGTGGCCTGAGCTTTTAAAAATTAAGTTATCATCTTACAATTCTAACAAATACTCATTGACAGAGGTCAAATATCAATATAATTGTGTTTGCCATTATGTATGCTTCAAAATAAAATATTCTGATACCTTGTAAGTAGCATGGTTTTGGAATTATTAATGCAAGTATGAACAAGTAATATTTGACACCTAGAGGAGCAGTAGGAGGTAACTGCAGATGCACCTAGAGGTGTCACTCGGATGTAATGAGCTAGGGACAAAAGAAAAAGAGGATGGGTAAGGGAGGAGCTCGAGAGCTTTCGGTGTTTCACAAGCTGGAAAAAGTGGCAGAGTTGGATCTGAGGGTCAGATCTGAACTCATCTGTCCCATTTGTTGAGGAATGAATGAAAATGACAACAGCAGATCATATGATTCCCAGTATACCACGGCTCCTGTGTTAAACATGACATGGGCACTAATACTAATATCCAGTCCTTGGTCATGGGCACAATCCATGGATACAACTGTGTCAGTGGAGATCGCTTTTGCTCAGTGAGTGGCAATCGTGTATCCATGTTACACATATGTAAAGACTCTAACCAAGATGAAAATTAAGATATGAGTGGGAAAATCAAGGTATGAGGTATTAATAAAACTGGTCGCAACAATGAAATCTGCTATTTCAATGGGTACTCATGTAGCTATGAGCCTCTGAGTGATGTTGCTTTAAAGGCAACCTCTGAGTCACACATGTTAAATGTAGGTGGCACCCACTGAAACATGTGGTAAACAGCTAGTAGTTGTTAAAATGACAGAGTCTGAAAACTGTCACCAACTTTCATTTATGCACCTGCTTCAGATCACTAATGTTTTTCACTGCACTTATTACAACTGCTTTGTTGTTCATCTGTTTTTAACAAACTATTCCTGATCTTTAGAGATAGCATCCTGATAAAGTGCATGGTCCTTTACTATCCAGTCTAGATCTCTATTGTCTGCTTCTCTCTTTTGACCACTTCAGGCACACAGATTGCTCCATTACTAAAGCATCTGTGTGTTCCAGTGTGACCATTCTGTTTTGACAATTTTAGGTAAACAACCTGCTCTGTTACCATGGCAGTAATGTGTTCTAGTGTGACCAGTGATGTCATTTTTTAGCAGCAATCAGCTGCCGTTATGCTCATGATGGTATAAGCTAATGGTGTGACACAGGTGTTTGCCAAGCTGTCATATGTTGCATACTTTCTAAGTTCATGTGGATGTGTAAGAGAATGTTACAGCAGGGCATCTACATCATGCTGGTTCCTAACTGACATGACATCAGTAGGATTTTCTACTTCTTCATAACAATGCAGGTGCATGAAGTTGTGTCTTACTGCTACTGGCTGGTGCTCTGTCATAATTTTTGCAGGCTATGTTCAGAAGAGTAGTGGGTTACCCTCTGTATGCCACTTCATCATCTGACACCATTAGCCTGATGAGGTCTGCTGCAGGGCTCAGATTTGTATACCCCAGTTCCACTTCTGGTCATATGCTAGGTGTACTGCATGTCATCTGGTGACCCCCATTACATATTTCTGCTTCTATTGGTACCATAATCAGCTGTGGAACCATAGTTACTGGAGTTACTTCATATTTGGCAGCTCAGAGACTGTTGCTCTGGGCATGTCCCCATTTGTGGCATTGGCCACAATCACTTACAAGATCCACAAATGTGAATGACTAAGCACCAGTTACTGTTGGCATCCCTTGACTTAAAAATGCAAACATTAGCAGTACTACCTCATATCTCATACCAGTTTCATTGGTATTGTTATCAGCTGTGGTGTCCTGTGTCTGCAGTCTACATGGCTCCACAATATTTCTGTGATTTTTTACTACAGTATGTGACTTCCTCCAACATCCCAAAAATATACTGACATCTGAATTGGCAATCCTGTAAATTATGCAAGGTGAATGTATGTGATGTGCACATACGTTCGCGTGTATAGCCTGCAAAGGACTGGCATCCTATTCAGCATTATTTCTTTGCTTTATGCCGTCACCTTGCTGAGACAGATGCCAGTTTCTCATGACAAGGAAGACATTAATGAATGAGTGAATGAATGAGTGAATGAATGAATGAATGAATGAATCAATCAATCAATAACACAACAGTCAGGAAATCCTTCTATGTGGCACACCTCATCACTAAGGGCTTTTCATCTAGGAAAAAAGGAGGTCATTGTCCCACTGTACTCATCCCTCATTAAACCCATTATAGAGTACAATGCCCCATTAGGTATGTACCTCACAAGACATCTGAAACAGCTGGAAAGGCCGCAGAAATACCTCACTAAAAGAATCACAAGCCTAAAGCAGATGCCCTATGCTGACAGTCTAAAAAAACTCCAGCTATACTCTGTGGCATATTGTCTACTCAGAGGTGATCCCTGCTTAACATACAAGGCCATGTCAAACCCTGAGTTGTTGGACATGCTCCACTTAAAGAAATACCAATCCCTCAGAGCCACATGCTGCAGGGATCTAAACCTTATCATCACAATGAACAAAACATGCTGGCGGGATAGGTTTCTGACCCAGAGACTTCCCATACTCTGGAATAGACTGCCAGTACATGTCAAGCAAAGCGCCTCCTTGGCCCTCTTCAAAAGGAACCTTAATGATTGGATGGGAGATAGGAAATTCACCCCAGGGATCACGTCGGTTGCCCTGCTAGACCGGGGTCCAGGGAAGTAAATATTGTGGGAAGAAATATCCAGGGAATTGTTATGGCTAGGCTTGTATAAGCCCTAGAGCCAATAGCCTAGTACCAACCTATGAACCTATGAACACCATTTCTGGAGCAAATACCATTAAGAGCTTCCATGTGCACTCCAGAACATGTTATGGACTTATCTGATGAAAAAATGTGACAGAGAAAAAGCTTTATGGTTCAATGGTTATTAAGTTTGACAGGAGTGGTTCATGGTATTGACTGCTGAAAAGAAAATCAATTTTTATGTTTTAAATAAAAAGTAGTTGACTTTCTCATTCTGGGGGTCTTAAAACTCAACACAAGCTGACATGTATTATATGCAAGAGTTCTGACCTCAGGTTAAAACAAAAATCTTAAATAGCCCATCCTTCTACCTATTCTATATAGTGAATAAGATGAATACAGCTTATTAAAATTACTTTCTGGTCTTTAGTGTAGGAGCCTTAGAGGGAGCTTGACTTGTGGGAAAAACAGTGTTTTTTTATTAAATAAGTTACTTTTTATTATACTTAAGCAATGTCAGTAATGTCTGTTCTATGAGCCATCTCTCCTGTTCTTCTTTTATTTAATGCTGTGTGGAGCCAGTCTGTAAGACAGTATGAAATTGTATATATACATATACATAAATATAGATAGATATGCATTTTTAACAGTGTGTGTGCGTGCATGTGTATATCTGGTTGTGTGAGTATGCAAGGGGGTTGCAGTCAGCTGATGGTATGCTTTTAACAGCAGCAAGTTGACATACATTACTGTTGTAATTATTTATGTATCTGTCCATTTGATTACAGACATTTAAAATGTACTCAGTCAAAGTCGTTGTAATTGGTGGGTGTGCGTGTGTGTGTGTGAATAAGTGGATAGAGGGGCTGAAATAATTTACTGTTACAATTATTTTTATTTTTACTACAATCTGATATCTGATGCATACACAATCAGCAAAATGGCTGTAATTTCTATACATGTGGGATGTTTGATAAGGAAAATATGCCTGACTGACCGGGATGTTGTTTTCTCAAGTTGAGCAGTCATTATTCTGGCTTGGTATGGCTAACATACTTTTTTCGGCATGAAACAAGTTGGAATACTTTACTGTAACTTCTGTTTGTATGAAATAAAAATGAAGAGTACAACAGTTACCATTATTGTATCACAATCAGCCAGCTGAAACATACACAGTCAACAAAGTGGCTAAACTTGCTACATATGGGCAAACTCTATGGTGAAAGTGACTGACACTCATCATTTTCTCATGTTAAACATTAATTATTATGAATTTGCAAGACTAACGCTTATTTCTATGAAGCAAGTTTAAATACTTTTCTCTGGATCCATTTTGGATTAAACAAAGTTGAAACATTAGCACTGTGGCCATTATTTTCTCACAATCAGACATCTGAAATATAGCCAGTCTACAAAGTGGATGCAATTGCTAGGCAAAAGGGTCTCAATATGCTTGAAATGTTGATCTTTCAGTTATTTGTTCAAGTTAAACTGTCATTATTTTAGCTATACAGAACTAATGTGTATTTGAGTGAAACAACTTGGAACACTTCATTGTGGCTACAATTTGTGTTAAATTAGGATGAAATATATTACTATGGTCATGAGATGCACTCAGACGTGTTAACATGTCTTAATATGGGCATTGTCTGCGGATGAAA